>NC_080041.1:4535949-4790197 GCF_012489685.1 Lotus japonicus
AGAGCATGGTATGAGAGACTTAGCTCATTCCTTCTGGAGAATGAGTTTGTAAGGGTAAAGTAGATACAACTCTTTTTTGGCAAGACTTATAAAGATGATATCTTAATTGTGCAATTTATGTTGATGATATTATATTTTGGTTCTGCTAATCAATCCCTATGCAAAGAATTTTCTGAGATGATGCAGGCTGAATTTGAGATGAGTATGATGGGAGAATTAAAAGTACTTTCTGGGAATACAAGTTGATCAAACACCAGAAGGAACATATATCCATCAGAGCAAGTACACTAAAGAACTTCTGAAGAAGTTCAATATGCTGGAATCTACAGTGGCCAAGACTCCAATGCATCCTACATGCATTCTGGAGAAAGAAGATAAAAGTGGTAAAGTATGTCAGAAGCTCTATCGTGGCATGATAGGTTCACTTCTATACTTAACTGCATCTAGGCCAGACATACTATTTAGTGTTCATTTATGTGCTCGTTTCCAATCAGATCCAAGGGAAACCCACTTAACTGCTGTTAAGAGGATCCTAAGGTATCTGAAAGGCACCACTAACCTTGGCTTGATGTATAAGAAAACATCAGAGTATAAGCTTTCAGGTTACTGTGATGCTGATTATGCTGGAGATAGAACAGAGAGAAAAAGTACTTCCGGAAATTGTCAATTTCTGGGAAGCAATCTAGTCTCATGGGCAAGCAAGAGGCAATCAACCATTGCACTATCAACTGCAGAGGCAGAATATATCTCAGCAGCAATATGCAGCACTCAGATGCTCTGGATGAAACATCAGCTGGAGGATTATCAGATTCTTGAGAGCAATATTCCAATCTATTGTGATAACACTGCTGCAATCTCATTGAGTAAGAATCCTATCCTGCATTCAAGGGCAAAGCACATTGAGGTAAAGTATCACTTTATTAGAGATTATGTACAGAAGGGCGTACTTCTTCTGAAGTTTGTTGATACTGACCATCAATGGGCAGACATCTTTACAAAGCCCTTAGCAGAGGATAGATTTAATTTTATTCTGAAAAATCTAAACATGGACTTTTGTCCAGAGTGAAGATGGATCAGAACCTCTGACTATGATACTTCTTGATCAGAAGATGTCTAGTCCAGAAGGTAACTCAATCAGAGTGTGTGTACCCACTGGTACTGACTCTGAAGCTGAGACAGCAACACGTGTGTCAGTATTTCTGATGCATAGTTCCTTGTGCCCGTGTGACAGTCTGTTATGATTGTGTGTAGATATGCTTCTCTCCTGTGTGTGATTTGTGTATTTACTGTTACTATCTATCTTTAATTTTCAACCGTTGATCTTAAATTGCTTTTTGAATCAACAACGGTTATTTGTCAAAACCCACTATACACACACGATCTCTTTCACTTCCGGTTTTTACTCTCGCTCTCTCTGTTTTTCAAAAACCGCTTATTCTCTCTTCATCTTTCAACCTTCATCTTCTACCTCAAACCTTCAACCGCTTCAAAAATGGTGAGTCAAACCAGAAGATCTACTGCAGATGCACCCCAGTTCCCTCACATGGTAGTTGGTCTAGCAACGGGTCAAAGGGGCCCTGAGAATCCGACACAAGATCAAGGTCAAGCTCAAGAGCAGATTGTTCCAATTGCAGAACGGGGCTGTGCCGTTCACTGCGTATTTGCTCCTGAGGAACTTCAAGTCCTGGCAGAATGGAGATTCAACCTCGACAACCTGGCTACAAATGGGTATGATCTTCGTCCTGAAGTCCAAGTTCAAGGTTGGGGAAATTACTTCAACAGACTTCGAGGACCGGTGTATGATAGACTGGTCAAGGAATTCTGGAAGCACGCCGACTGTGATGATACTCAGGTGGTATCTCACATTCTTGGACGAAAGATCAACATCACTGAGAAGTCTTTCGTGAATTTGCTGGGTGCAGACACTGCTTTTGCGTATCGTTTCCAACTCACGGAATCGAAGCTGAAACCCAGCACCAAGGATACAATCAACCAGGCCCTGTACACCAATTACAAACCGGGCAAGACGAATTACAAGGTGATGGACCTTCATCCCAAGCTCAGGATCTGGCACAAAATTTTGCTCCACTGCATAAACCAGAGACCAAAGGGCAGTTCTCCAGACTACATCAACTTCAACCAGAAGGTGATGTTGTTCTTCATCCAAGACCAGAAGAAGATCTGCCTTCCCTACTTCCTGTTCTCCTACTTGAAGGAATGTATCCGGAAGTCTCGTACCACTGCTTCCATCAAGTCAGCAATCAAGTATATCCCCTTTGGGAGACTGCTCTCAGACTTTTTCATTGAAAGCAACCTGGTGCAAGATCTGGTCAATGCTGGATGTGTAGAGGATCTGACCACCATTGTCAGTGATGTCTTCACTGCAAATTCTCTGAAGAAGATGGGTTTGGTCCAGAAGAAAATAGCCCCTGCTCATGAAGACACATCTTCTGAAATCAGAAGTAGAAGGATGCCTCTGAATGACTACCCTCTGTGGACTCAGGCAGACAATCCTGACGCCATTAGGTGCTATGTTGAAGACCTAAGGGCTCAAGGATTCGAAATTGATCTCAATGATTTCTTCAGCAGACTGCCGCCAGCTCCAGAGTTTCCTTCTCCTCCCAAGAAGAAAGCTCAGAGGAAGATGATCCTAGAAGAATCTTCTGAGGAATCAGATGTCCCTCTGGTCAAAAAGAAGAAGAGAAAGCCTGATGATGGTGATGATAGTGATAATGAGGATGGCCCTCCTAAGAAGAAGAAGAAGCAGGTCAGAATCGTGGTGAAGCCTACTCGGGTGGAACCCGCTGCTGAAGTGGTCAGAAGGACTGAACCTCCTGCCAGAGTGACTAGATCATCAGCACATTCAAGTAAGTCTGCACTTGCTTCTGATGATGATTTGAATTTATTTGATGCACTCCCTATATCTGCCATGCTCAAACACTCCTCAAATCCCCTCACTCCTATTCCTGAATCCCAACCAGCTGCACAAACCACCTCTCCACCACATTCCCCAAGATCTTCATTCTTTCAACCTTCTCCTACTGAAGCACCTCTCTGGAATTTGCTTCAGAACCAACCCTCTAGGTCAGAAGAACCTACCTCTCCCATTACCATTCAGTACAACCCATTATCTTCTGAACCCATCATTCATGCACAACCAGAGCCTACCCACACAGAACCTGAACCCAGAACCTCTGATCACTCTGTCCCAAGAGCATCAGAACGTCTGGCTCTCAAACCCACGGATACAGACTCTTCCACAGCCTTTACACCTGTATCCTTCCCAACCAATGTTGCTGATTCTTCTCCCTCCAATAACTCTGAATCCATTCGAAAATTCATGGAGGTCAGAAAAGAAAAGGTGTCTACCTTAGAAGAGTATTACCTCACTTGTCCAAGCCCTAGGAGATATCCTGGCCCTAGACCTGAACGTCTAGTTGACCCAGATGAACCTATCTTGGCCAATCCTTTACAAGAGGCAGACCCTTTGGCTCAACAAGCTCACCCTGCCCCTGACCAACAAGAGCCTATTCAACCAGAACCTGAACCAGAACAATCTGTGTCTAACCAATCCTCGGTTAGATCACCTCATCCTCTGGTTGAAACTTCAGAACCTCACCTTGGAACCTCTGAACCCAATGCTCAAATGTTTAACATTGGCTCTCCACAAGGTGCCTCTGAAGCTCACAACAGCAATCACCCAGCCTCTCCTGAAACCAACCTCTCCATAATTCCTTATACTCCCCTCCGACCCACATCTCTCTCTGAGTGCATCAATATTTTCTATCATGAAGCCTCCTTGAGGCTACGCAATGTGCACGGTCAGACTGACCTAAGTGAGAATGCTGAACGTGTGGCTGATGAGTGGAACACTCTGGGCACTTGGCTAGTGGCTCAAGTTCCAATTATGATGCAGCTCCTGCATGCAGAGGGAAGTCAGAGCATTGAGGCTGCAAAGCAAAGGTTTGCTCGAAGGGTGGCTCTTCATGAACAAGAACAGAGAAATAAGCTTCTTGAAGTTATTGAAGAAGCCAAGAGAAAGAAAGCTCAAGCAGAAGAAGCTGCACGTCAAGCAGCAGCTCAAGCTGAACAAGCCCGATTAGAGGCAGAACGACTTGAGGCTGAGGCTGAAGCCCTTAGATGTCAAGCACTTGCACCAGTAGTGTTTACTCCTGCTGCTTCTGCTTCCATTCCAGATCCTCAAGCTGCTCAGAATGTTCCTTCCGGTTCTGCTCAGTCAAGCTCATCCAGACTCGACATCATGGAACAGCGTCTTGACACTCATGAATCCATGCTCATTGAAATGAAGCACATGATGATGGAACTTCTGCGACGAACTGATAAACCTTAGTTTTAGGATCTCTTCGTTTTTCTTTTTCTTTAACGTTGTTTTATTTTTGTTAAACTCTGTTTCTTTTTATTTCCTTATTCTACTTTGTTCGTTTGTGATTATCTATGCATATCTATATATATCTGTGTCACATATGTTTGCAACAATCTTTTTATTCATCATATCTTTATGTTTACATCATACATTCTTTCCTTAAGTCTAGAATGGAGGATCCCTCCTCATTCTTCTGCACTCCTGGCGCTGCTCTGACCTATCCTTCTCCAGACGCTCCAGTGCATGCTGGATGTTGTTGAGCCTGTCCTTTAGCTCATCCCTCTCCAGAATCTCTTCTGCGGTCTTGAGCTTCTCTTCCAAACTCTCTTTTTCTTCCAGCAGCTTGAGTTCAAGCCGGCTGAGTTCTTGCACCTCCTCCACGAAGGCAAGAAATTGCCTCAGGTCTCTCTTCACCTCTGGACGCAGGTCCTCTTCCAGCAGTGTCCGTGTCAGCTCCGCGATGGTCGTTGTACCCTCTGGATGCCTGATGTTCAGGAACAAGTCCTCCTCAAAGGCCTTCTTCCTCAGCTCTTCTAGTGCTACGATGTATGATGCCATTTTTTTTTCTACTGAAAATTGTTCGAAGTGTGAAGCTTACCTTTCTCTCCAACACTTTATATAGGCTTCACTTTCTCTCTGAAAGTTAATGCTCCTACGGTTTCTCGAGGTTAAGTTCTTGGTAACTGACCCTTCTCTTTACTCACTTGACCGGTGGTAAACGTTCTTATCTTGCATTAACTCTTCTATTTATTTCGCCTAACTCTGATTCTTGCATCGTTTTCGTTTCCTTTAAACTTAGACCTTCTCTAAGGGGGAGTACCTTGTACTTCAAGCTAAGTTTTTCACACCCCAAGCTTTTTGCTTATGACAAAAAGGGGGAGTAAACCCAATTTTTGATGTGTAAGATGTGTTAGTGTGATTTATTTTTCTTTTGGAGAATTTAAGAGTTCCACCTTCATGACCATAGATGTGTCACTGGGCAAATACAAGGAATACATTTCACTTCTTCTGAAGTGATTATAAGTTGACTCTGATACCCAAGACTCTGATACCCTGTCCGTGACTCTGATTACTTATGCGCTCTGATTACTCGATTTTCATCTATGTCATAAGTTTTTCACTCTGAACTCTTATATCATTTAGCTCAGAATCTAGACTTTACTAACGTTTTCATCAAGTATTAGATTCAGGGGGAGCTAAGCTCAGAATCAAGCAGTAACTTGAATTCAGAATGAGCAAGATAAACTATTCACATCAGGATAAGTCTTATTCTATATCTCTAAACTCTGAGTGAATTCAGTTTAATGTTTAAGAATTGTTCATCAAAAATCTTAGTTTTGTCATCATCAAAAAGGGGGAGATTGTAAGATCAAGTTTTGATCTAGTAGTACAACTCTATGTTTTGATGATTACAAGTTAACCTTTTGATATGAACAATTGTGGTACTCTAACGTGTTTTTCTGAGTGTGCTATTTACAGGCTCTGACCTCAACTCAATCTCACACAAATCAGAAGCACTGTGTATAAAGAGCAACCCAAGCAACGCTTTCGCATTCACCATGTTCAGTATGAACAGTGGAAAAGCTTCAGAAGTTCTGAAGTTATACAAACTCTGATGTGGACTCAGTCACTAGAAGTTCTGAAGATTCAGAAAGTCTGATAACCAAGAAACACTGAAGGCTCAGATGTTCTGATGGTGTAGAAGACTCTGAAGATCCAGAAGCTGATTAGTGAAGTTCTGATGTCCAGAAGCAAGATACTCTGAAGACCCACTAACTTATCCATTGAGGAGGAAAACTGTCAAGGACACGCGGAGCATGAAACTCTATAAATAGGAGAATCCAATTTAGAAAGAGGGTTCCCAACTCAAACTCTGAAAAATTCACCAGAAAGCTCTAATGTCCGCATCAATGAGACTCAAGGAGCAAAACGTGATGATGGAGGAGTATGTTGCAGAACCAACACTTTAGTTTCCCTGCATTTCAGCTTGTTGATTTCCAGTTCTTTTGTGTAGTTTGTTTGTCGAGATCTGCAGTTCATGTAGTTTTCATGTTATTTTAGTTTATTTGACTGTTTTGTAATTGACTCGTGTTCAATAAAATCTAGTTTCACCTGAGTTGCTCGTTGTTGTCGAAAACACATTCATTCACACACAACACTTTGGCAAAGCGTTTTCTCAAAAGGACCCTGAAATCTAAACTTCCTTTAGTCGAACTAAGAGGATATTTGTTTACCAAAAATCCGTGTAAACAAATTGGCACGCCCAGTGGGACCGTTTTTGTGAAAACTAAGTTTTACAGAAGCGTTTTGTGTGTTTTGTTTGCTGCATGCTACTTGGTATTTGTTACTTGCCCTGGTTGTGATTTACGTTTTATATGCATCTGAGAAGTGGTAAAACTATAAGTATGGCAAGCAATCGAGGAAGAACCTCTCCTCAAGGGTCTAACGTAGGTAATCAGAGCAGCCCTGGGAGAAGTAGCGGTAACAATAATGAAGAAGTGTCTACGGGAATGGGACCTGGCACCACTATGCCAACCCAGAACGTAGCAATCTCTGCAGTTGCAGAAATGCATGTATCCACATCAGTACAGGCACAGATTGTTCCAACGGTTACGAGGGAAAACATGCCTTATGGTATGCCTACGTCTATGATGCAAGGCATACAAGGCACGTATTCGACGTTCCCTGAAAGTGTTCCCCCATTCAGCGTACCCCCTTTTGGGGCAAATGGAACAATGCTAAATTTAGGGAGTCAAGTTAGCCCTCCTATTCCTGGATCTAGTTCACAAATTTATTTATCTACAGGTATGAATACTGGTTCACTTCAAGCCATTAGGCAGCAAGTAGATGATAGTAACCATGAAATGGTTAACATGCTATCTCGACAGATAGGTGAGCTAATCAACCCTGTGCTCCAAAATAATAATGCCAATAATCAGCATTTGGCACGACAGATGGATCGTTTGGCGACAGCCCTGGGGGCACCAGTCGAAATCCAACCGGCACCAGGGATTAACCAAATCCCGTTGCCTAACCATGTCCCTGCCCCTGTGCGCTATCAGGCGCCGCAACACCAAGAGATGAGGGCAAACCCTTTGTACGAGGCAGTGCAGCCACCATTGCAAAATGTGTATATGGTAAACAGGGAAGAACACGCTGATGGTGTGCTAGAAAGAATTCGACACCAGAATGCTGGGGGGCAACAAAATGTTGCTGCCGTAGTGGAACAATTGTTGAACCAACATGGTTTCAACGTAGGTTTCGCAAATAGACCCCATTTTGTGTCGGCCTTTACAGAGGAGGTTCTCGAATCCGAACTTCCTCGAGGCTGGAAGGTCCCTAAATTCACTAAGTTCTCGGGGGATTCAGGAGAGTCCACTGTAGAACACATAGCCAGGTACCAAATCGAAGCAGGGGACTTAGCCATCAATGAAAATTTAAAAATGAAGTACTTCCCGAGTTCTTTAACTAAGAATGCATTTACTTGGTTCACCACCCTCGCTCCGAGGTCAGTCCATACATGGGCCCAGTTGGAAAGAATTTTCCATGAACAGTTCTTTAGGGGAGAGTGCAAAGTGAGTTTGAAGGATTTAGCTAGTGTCAAAAGAAAGCCAGCAGAATCTATTGATGATTATTTAAACAGGTTTAGGATGCTTAAATCTCGATGTTTCACTCACGTCCCTGAACATGAGCTAGTTGTCTTAGCCGCTGGAGGTCTAGAATATTCTATCAGAAAGAAAATCGATACTCAGTATATTCGAGATATGTCTTTACTCGCAGACAGAGTGAGGCACATCGAGTTGCTTAGGGCCGAGAAATCTGAAGAAAAGGCCAAAACTACTAAGTGGCCAAAGAAGGAAAAAGTAGCGTACATAGACGCTGATCCAGTGTGTCAAAGTCCATGTGTCTATCGAGAAATCCCTACGGATGTTGACATAAATGATGCCAATCTGGCTGAACTCCAGCCAGGTGATCCTTATGTTTGTAAAGCATTAAGACCACGTGAAAACAAACTTGGGGAGGAAAACCCCAAAAACACGGTTCCTGCTGTGAAAACTTATACTTTTGATGTGACCAAATGTGATGCAATTTATGACATACTTGTGACTGATGGTTTACTTGTTGTCCCTAAAGACCAAAAGCTTCCTTCTCCTGAACAACGGAAGGGGAAGAAATATTGTAAATATCATAACTTTTTTGGTCATTGGACCTCACAATGTGTTCGTTTCAGGGATCTTGTGCAGGGGGCATTGGATTCAGGAAGACTCAAATATGATGAAAAAGCCAAAAGTCAAATGAAGATTGACTCTGATCCATTGCAGATAGCTGAGGCCAACTATGTAGAGCCTTTCTACATTGGCATGGTCGATATTTCTGAAAAGCTAGGTCTGGGCTTGACACTCGGAGAGGCAAGAGAAGAAAACATGGTTGTCGAGGAGCCAGAGATCGAGAAAGAGGTGAGCTTAGAAGAGGTGTACCCCAAGGCTGGAGAAACTCTTGTCGAGTTTCTATCCCGGAGCAAAGATGGCGAGAAAGAGGTCATGTTGTGCCCTCGATGCAGCGCCGTGTTCGACAAGTCTGCAACCAAAGCCTACCAAGATTCAGAAATGAAAAGGCATTATCAAGACAAAGTGCCTGTATCTAGGAGGCTGAAATACCCCCATGAGGAGTGGGTTGAGAGAGGTCAGGAGCTCGATGGCCATAGAGGCCAGAAGCCGAGGAATAAAGACAAAACTTACGTTCCTGATGCTGGGTTGCCAAAAAACCAATGGTTCAAGCCAGCACTTCCAAGGCCAAAGCAACACCAGAAATAGCAGAAAATCGACCTGGGCCAGGGATCCTCTTACATCAACAATTCCCGCGTATCGCGAAGCTACTCCTATGGTTCTGGGAACTACTACGCTCCTGAACAAATGACCAGAACTCAGTTCAGACGTTTCCTAAGGAAAAGAAAAGCTGAAAGAGAAAGAGGTGGCAAGTTCCGTTCACTATGGGACATAAAGCTAGAAGACAACCCTCGAAATGAGCCTAGTGTGGCGTCGATTATCAACCAGCTAGACCACGCCATCAAACAGGGAGCAATCGTGCCAGAAAACCCGGCCAAAGAAAAGGGCAAAGAGGTTGTCGAAGATAAGGACGAGGACATGCTAGAGGATTTCGATGACAGTGATGGGGAAGACCTTAACATCATCTGCATAGTGTCTATCTTACCCGCTGAATTCGACAGAATCTCAGAGGTCACCGAAAGTGAAGAAGAGTACTACGACGAAGAAGAGCCAGATGATAACCCCTTGTGCTACTATGTGATGCAAAAAGGATCCGTCGAAGACGAAAGAGCTATTTTCCAAAGGCCAACGGAGCAGATGAAAAGCCACTTGAAGCCGCTATTCGTTTGGGCCAAAGTCGACGAAAAAGGAGTCAATAAAGTCCTTGTCGACGGAGGGGCCACAATCAATTTAATGCCTAAGTTTATGCTCAAGAAGCTGGGCAAAACTGAAGCAGACCTAATCCCTCACGACATGGTACTTTCCGACTATGAAGGAAAAACAGGTTCTTCCTTAGGAGCAATTATGTTGAACATAACCATAGGAACGGTAGCCCGTTCCACATTGTTCATTGTGGTCCCTTCAAAGGCCAACTACAATTTGCTGCTGGGAAGAGAATGGATTCATGGTGTGGGAGCAGTGCCTTCAACTTTGCACCAACGTATCTCCATTTGGAAATCAGATGGGGTCGTCGAGAATGTGCAAGCAGATCAAAGCTACTACTTAGCGGAGACAGGTTATGTCGGCAAAAAGAATTTCGAGAAGAGTTTAGCCACAATTGCTCCTCTAGACACAGTGGCTAATCAATATTTCAATCCTTACTCGGAATATTCAGTGACATTGGATCCCATTAGAGGATTAAACCTGAATGAAGCTTACAAACCTGATGCCATGAGTGGGTGGCACAGCGATGAAGAAAAGGATGTCACTACTGAGTGGCAAAATGATGTTAAAGATGATTAATTCGAGCTTAGCTCGAATCTCGGCTTACGCAGCCGAAAACAGAATAAGGACGGCCTTAGAGGCCGCAAGAATAGCCAAAGAAATGGCTACTGACGAAGCCAATGCCTCAATTCTGCCTGTCAAAATGACATCTCAGGAGGAGGCAACGACAAATAAGGATAACACGTGCATAGAAGAAAACGAACAGAGTGTCGATGAATGCGAATTTGAGGACCTTCGCAATTTGAGGCTAGATTGCATCTATGATGACGGTCCATTAGGTTTCGAGAAGCCAATGGTCGACGTTTCCAAGAAATTGGAAGCGCAAGACCCTTTGGAAGAAGTGGACTTGGGTGATGGCCTAGAAAAGAGGCCAACATACATCAGTGCTCTTATTGACCCAGAGTTAAAGGACAGGATGGTGAAATTACTCAAGGAATTCAAAGACTGTTTCGCTTGGGATTATGATGAAATGCCCGGCCTTAGTCGAGAATTGGTGGAATTGAAGTTACCCATCAAAGAAGACAAGAAACCAGTCAAGCAATTACCTAGGAGGTTCCATCCTGATGTGTTGGTAAAAATCAAGGAAGAAATCGAAAGACTCCTCAAGTGCAAATTCATCAGAACAGCTCGACATGTGGATTGGTTAGCCAACGTGGTCCCAGTGATCAAGAAGAATGGAAAGATGAGGGTTTGTATCGACTTTCGTGATCTCAATGCTGCCACTCCAAAAGATGAATATCACATGCCTATTGCCGAGATGATGGTGGATTCCGCTGCTGGTCACGAGTACTTAAGCTTGTTGGATGGTTATTCAGGCTACAACCAAATCTTCATAGCAGAAGAAGATGTGTCGAAAACAGCTTTTCGATGTCCTGGTGCCTTAGGGACATACGAGTGGGTAGTCATGCCATTTGGATTGAAAAACGCTGGCGCGACCTACCAAAGGGTAATGAATACCATTTTTCATGATTTTATTGAAACTTTCATGCAGGTTTACATTGATGATATTGTGGTAAAGTCCCCATCAAGGGATGACCATTTATCTCATCTGAGGAAATCCTTTGAGAGGATGAGGAAATATGGCTTAAAGATGAACCCCCTTAAATGTGCCTTTGGTGTTATTGCAGGTGATTTTTTGGGTTTTGTGGTGCACAAAAAAGGCATCGAGATCAACAAAAACAAAGCCAAAGCCATTCTCGACACAAGTCCACCAACCAGCAAGAAGCAACTACAATCGTTATTGGGGAAGATTAACTTCCTAAGAAGATTCATTACCAACCTTAGCGAGAAGACCAAGTCATTTTCCTCACTTCTTCGACTAAAGAAGGAGGATGTGTTCCGCTGGGAAGCATAACACCAAAAGGCATTCGATGAACTCAAAAAGTACCTGTCCAATCCGCCTGTAATGGTACCACCCATCAAGGGGAGGCCAATGAAGCTGTATATTTCTGCCACAGATGAAACCATTGGGAGTATGCTGGCTCAGGAAGATGAAGATGGCAACGAAAGAGCCATATTTTATTTGAGTAGGGTGTTAAATGGAGCAGAAACTCGATACACTATGGTCGAGAAATTGTGTCTATGCCTGTACTTCTCTTGTGTTAAGTTGAAATATTATATAAAGCCAATCGATGTAATGGTTTTTTCTCATTATGATATAATAAAGCACATGTTATCCAAACCCATCTTGCATAGTCGAATTGGTAAGTGGGCTTTGGCCCTAACCGAGTATTCATTAACTTATGCCCCATTAAAAGCAATTAAGGGGCAAGCGGTTGCTGATTTCTTAGCAGATCATACTGTGCCTAAAGAAATCGTGACTTACGTAGGCATACAACCTTGGAAATTATATTTCGACGGTTCCAGCCATAAAAATGGAACTGGAATCGGGATGTTCATTATGTCCCCGCAAGGCGCCCCCACTAAGTTCAAATTTAGGATCGAAGGCAAATGCTCGAACAATGAAGTCGAGTATGAGGCACTGATATCAGGCCTCGAGATCTTGCTAGCTCTCGGGGCAAAGAATGTTGTCATAAAAGGAGATTCTGAGTTGGTGGTAAAGCAGCTTACCAAAGAATACAAGTGCGTTAGTGAGCATCTAGCCAAATATTATGTAAAAGCAAGCAATTTGTTGGCTAAATTCGACGAAGCTGGAATAGGTCATGTTCCTAGAATAGAGAACCAAGAAGCCAATGAATTGGCGCAGATTGCTTCTGGGTATATGATAGATAGACTAAAGTTAACATAGTTAATTAAGATCAAAGAAAAGCTGTGTCCTTCAGATCTCGACATTATGGTCATTGATAATCTAACTCCTAACGATTGGAGAAAGCCAATTGTCGAGTATCTGCAGAACCCAATAGGGTCAACTGACAGAAAAGTCAAGTATAGGTCCCTAAGTTACACCATTTTAGGCAACGAGTTGTTCAAAAAGAACGTTGACGGCACATTGTTGAAATGTTTAAGCGAAGACGACGCATTTATAGCAGTATCAGCTGCCCACGATGGCCTATGTGGTGCTCACCAAGCAGGGTCCAAAATGAAATGGATTCTGTTTAGGCAAGGTTTGTATTGGCCAACTATCATGAAAGATTGCATTGAGTACGCAAAAGGTTGTCAAGATTGCCAGAAACACTCAGGAATCCAGCACGTGCCAGCTAGCGAATTGCACTCTATTATCAAGCCATGGCCTTTTAGGGGATGGGCAATAGACCTAATTGGCGAAATTCACCCAGCCTCATCAAGGCAACACAAGTATATCATTGTGGCAGTCGATTATTTCACTAAATGGGTCGAAGCCATTCCACTACAGAACGTAACACAGGAAACAGTAATCGAGTTTATACAAAACCATATCGTGTATCGATTTGGATTACCAGAGTCAATTACAACAGACCAAGGCACAGTATTTGTGGGACGCAAAGTGGCAGCTTTTGCAGAATCCTGGGGGATCAAACTCTTAACCTCGACCCCTTACTACGCTCAGGCAAACGGTCAAGTAGAGGCGGCCAATAAAACTCTAATAAGCTTAATCAAAAAGCACGTGGGTCGAAAACCAAAAAGTTGGCATGAGTCTTTAAGTCAAGTCTTGTGGGCTTACAGGAATTCTCCAAGAGAAGCGACCGGAACAACGCCTTTTCGACTGGCCTATGGCCAAGAAGCCGTGCTGCCCGCAGAAGTATATTTGCAATCATGTCGAATTCAAAGACAAGAGGAAATTCCAAGTGAAGTTTACTGGAATATGATGCTAGACGAAATGGTCAACCTCGACGAAGAGAGGCTCGTGGCACTAGACGTTTTGACAAGGCAAAAGGATCGCATAGCTAAAGCATACAATAAAAAGGTTAAAGGTCGATCTTTTATTACAGGTGATTATGTGTGGAAAGTTATTCTCCCAATAGACAAAAAGGATAGAGCTTATGGGAAATGGACCCCCAATTGGGAAGGGCCATTTACAGTCGAGAAAGCGTTACCCAATAATGCTTATGTAATTAAGGAACTGAGTAATCAGCGTCAATGTGTTACGATAAATGACAAGTATTTAAAAGCATATAAGCCAATGTTGCACGAGCTTAAAATCGAATGAAACATAAGCGTTAAATTGCCAAATCACATTCATTGATCGGAGAGATTACAGGTATGGCAAAATACAAATAAAACTAGAAACCTAAAAAGGAAAAATAGCTCTGTATCCATCATATTTAGCTTGCATGGGTGCTAATCGATCCACCAGCGCCACCATCTGGCCCTCAAGTCGAGCCTTCTTTTGACGAGCAACCAAGTCTTCAAGGGAGGCTGCAAGAATCTCGACGACTGATCGAACAAGACCTTCAGGATCTTGCTGATCCAAAGAGGCCTGGAGAAAATCGAATTTCTCCCTCCACTCATCTATTTGGTGTTCTTGAAAGAACACCATTACTGAAAGTTCCCAGAACTCTTCAAACAGAGGTTTGGCCTCCAAGAGAAGCCCCTGGAACTCCTGAAGAGGAATCCTGACGCGCGCGATGATGGTCCTATGAAGCAGTTGATCAATGAGCCCTAAAAGCTCATCAAGGCCAGCAGAGGAGTCATACAGGTTCTGGAAAAGGTTCTCCTGGAAAGCCAAGTCCCTGATACGACGAAGAATAAGTCTGTTATCCATGGTGAAGAATGAAAGGTTCTTGGACCGCAGAAAGAAGATGAGAATGGAAAGAAAAGAGTTGCTGTTGTAAGACGAGTAAAAAAACGGCACCATTTATAATGGGGAAGTAACAAACAGACGTATTAATGCAAGCATGCAGTTACCAAAGCGTCAGCCAAACACGGCAAGTCACGTCAACCACTACCACAAGTGAAGGAAGTTCTTGAGTCGTTGAACAAGAACGTGATAAAAGCGTTATAAATTATCGTGGTTTTCCAAGAAACTTGGAAGTTGAAAGGTTAGATTAAGCACCAAGTTAAATGGTGAGACTTAGCAATTCAATGCAGGAAGTAATGTAACGAAAACCGAGTCGACAATAAAATGCAAATCGAGAAATAAAGCATGTCGAGCATTGCCAATACAAATTCATTCATTAATCAAAAGTCGAATAAAGGTACAGGAATGATTGTTAACAAAGTTGGCAACAAGGGCCACAATAGATTCATGGCCATTACAATAAAACCACAAGTATGAAATCTAAATCCTCGAATTGAAGGCTTCAAGCTGAACCCCAGCAGCAGCAATCCGAGAATCCAATCTTGCTTCATACGCTGCTCCGCTGCTACCTCCTTAGAAAGTTGAGATGTCGATAGCATCACGCTCGTGCACTCAGCAGCCAGCGCATTCAGTCGAGAATTCACAGCTGGGCCTTCATCAATCAACATAGCCTTTTGCTTCTCGAGTCTGGCCACCTCCCTGTGAAGCTCATCTAGTCGAGCATCAACACTCGACAACTCAGCCGCAATGAGAGTCCTCCTAGCAGTCAGCTTGAGAGCCTCTTCTTTCGCGGGAAATAGGCCATTGGTATTGGAAATCACTTGTGCCTTTTTAGTCTCAATGGATTGCTCCACCGCAATGGCCTTGTCAAGCGTGGCCACAATATCGACCACGAGAGTTTGCAATTCGACGAGAGCATCTGCCTGAAGCTGATCAAGTTGTTGGCTTAAGAGGAAGGCAAGCAGTTCTTTCACTTCTTGGCCTAATTGAGGAGTGACTCGGACACTGCCAATGAAGCCAGTATCGAAAACCAGCCCTTTTAACTTAACAAGAGCCGCTTCAATCCGGCTATCATCGGGCACTCCACCAGACTGAGCAGTCTCAGCAATTTCAGCTTGGCGCGGCGGAGACTCGAGATCCAAAGTACCATCAAAGAAGCTCTGGAAGATGGAAAGAGGGTCCTCGACTAAAAGAGCACTGAGCCTTTCACTAGAAGTATGAGAAGAGGCAGCCGTCTTAGAAGAAGCTGAACCTCCCTTAGCATGAGGAGAGATCAGAGCGGCTCTGGCATCTTGTTGAATTCGCTGAGGAGAGAGTCGAGGCTGTTGAGGGGAAGTTTGAAGCTGTCGAGGAGGAGGTTCAGAATGAGCAGAGGCCAGAACATCAGCCTTGGGTGGGGGCATTACGCCAATCACTTGGTCAGGCTGAATGATTGGATCCTCACCACCCTGCACCTCATCATGCAGTATATTTTCTTCACGAGCAGGGGAAGGCAGGTTCTGCATATCCTGTGGAGGAAAATTAGAAAGGTTATCTCGACATTCTTTGGTATAATAGGGTTCACAACCAGGATGTTGCCAAGCAATTGGTTTCGAGTTAAAATAGAATGTCAGTTTGTCCCACACAGGGTCCGACTCAGTAGAGTCTAAACTCGAGCTAGAGGACTCTAAACCGCTCGGAGAACTAAATAGGGCAATTGGTGGAGGTTTAGAAGAAAACCACGTGGCCCGAGGTACAGCCATTTTAGACATGCCAACCCTCTGAAGAATAAAAGTAAAATGATTGAGAAGGAGGAAAAGAAAGCAAATTGAAGCAAGATGTGAACTAACGATTCACCTTAGGGCCAGATGCTTTGAGGGGACTGGAACTGGTTGAACTCTTAGAATGGTGGGAAGAGGAGCTGCCAGATTTGCGACTAGACCTTTTCCCGGAGGTCTTCTTGGCTCGAGCCATCTCGACAGGAATTGGTGTAGTGCCTTGAAGCAGAGGATTAGAAGCCTGCTCATCAACACCTTGTTCACCACCTTGCTGGACTTCCTCACGTTGACTGACTGATTTAGCAGGGGAGGGATTGCCCGCAGAAGGTTCACCAGCACCTTTAGCCCTCTTTTGGCTCGCAGAAGTAGTAGGGGTGGCCCCCCGTTTTCGACTCTGAAACAAAAGCAAATGATCACAAAGATATACACGTCGAGTAAAGGTCAAAGTTTCACAAGGTTCAGTATTACCTTAGGAATCTTGAGCTTATCAGCCAAGGCAACGTCATCATCATCATCATCCTCCACTTCAACAATCGCAGAAGCCACCCGAGGAGAAGCCTGAGGGGTCGGTCGAGGAATTGGTTCAGCTACAAAAGGAAAACAAAGGAAGATTAAGCCATAAATATCGCAAAGGTGCCAGGTCGAAATAATTACCTTGACCAATAAGCGCTCTTATCGATATGTGGTTGAAGATTTCAACCGGCACGTGGAGAGGATAATTCAACAGGTAACGTTTGGTCCAGGTCACCCGCTTCCGAGGGGGCAGTGCACCGTGGTAAAAGTTTTTGATACTTACATGATCAACCCACTTAGGAAGCACTACCGGAAAAGCCAAAGCATACTTACAAGTAGGCAGTGGTGGGAACCTAAAGCCAGTTTTTCGAATAATAAAAGAAAGACCATCCTCATCAGAAGGAAGGCTCAATCGGGTTTTCTTGGCTTTAGCTTCCCACATTCGCCTGAGAACTTGGGCAGCTTTGGCAACCATTTCCTGAAGTCGAGGACCCGGAAAGTATACTACACCGAAGAATTGTTGAAAAGCGTGGATCTCAGATGTATGCATACCTTTAGTTTTCTTTGGGGCCTGCCTCTGCAAAAGAAAAATGTTCGTTATGCGCTGGAAGCAATCCTCAATTGGCGTCGAAATATCATGCCAATAAGCAGACCACCACGCCTTAAACGCCTGGGTGACGTAAAAGGATGGAGTGAAACTGAAAGGACTAAGACCAAGTAGCTCCTCCTCGTTATAGTAGCCAATAGTAGTGTCAAAAACACTACGTTTGGTGATGGTACCAGGATAGAGGATGAGGGATTTGTCGAACAAGGTATTGGGCAGATCTTGACTCAGCCCAAACTGTCGAGACACAAGCTGAGGATTGTAACCGCAAAGAGTAAAATCATTACTGGCAAAATTGATGGTCAACACCCTGGGAGACAATATAGTCTGCCAAAGCTCGACTTGATGCTGAGAGAGGTTCTCTGAGCCAGGAAGATTGGGGTAAGAGTTCCTTAGCCACCGAGGGCCATAAGAAGGTTTGTGGTACGGGGCAAAGCTCGAGCGGAAACGCTTTAGCTCGAAAAACATGGTAAAATACTTCTTGAAATCAAACTCAAACGTGGAAGCATCATAAGGAGGAGTGAGAGCTTCAAGCCTGAAAGCATCGACCCTTGTGTTAGACACCATAGGAGGAGGGTTCTTGGCTGGAAGAGATGGTTCGAAAACCGCATTCATCCAAAGCTGAAGAAGCCAGAAAGGACCAGCTGCATTCAAAGACGCAACCTTAGGATCGCGAATGTCAGCTATCGCTTCGTTGATCATTTGGTAGAGATTACCAAGCACGAGCCTGGCCATGGCGATAATTCGACCCTCGTGTAACAGATTGGCTAAAGGAAGGAGTTTAGCCGGAATCCTCAAAGATTTGGTGCAGAACACATACGCAGAAAGTCAATACAGTAGAAACGCGACATGCTCAGCATCAGAGACTTCACCATTTTCGACATAGTGATCTTTAATAAACTTACTGAAAGCAATGTTATCTGTTGGAATGGCAATAGGATTGGTGGGAGCAGCAGAAGAATGGTAATCATCACCCACCACCCAAAGGCCAGTAATTGCGGCAACATCGAGAAGAGTGGGAGAAAGCATCCCAAAGGGGACATGAAAGCTATTGGTGGATCACTCCCAAAAGAAGAGAGAACTCAGAAGCATTGCAGGGTTGTAAGTAATCGGCGACCTCGACAACTGAATGAGGTCGAAAATTCCAGTCACTTTCCAATGCCCAGACTTACTGGCCTCCACCCTGTCGAGCCATCTCAGATAGGCTCCTTCACCAGCAGATGGGTTAGGAGGCGCAGACCTGAAAGTCCTTTTGGGATCTTTTAGAAAAGGGAAGCGGTAAGAAGGTTGAAATGCAAGAATGAGCTCATCCCCACGAATGCTGGGGTGAAAATGCTCGTAGCCCTCAGGGAGACTGTTAGGCCTGCCCTTCTTTGCCTTCTTCAAAGGGCCTAAAATGGCACGTAAATTGCCATTCACAGAAATAGGAATAAATACCTGGGATTTCCAGATAGCCCGTTTCTCCACGTCATATGGCGGATCTGGAATGGGAGTGCGTTTGGCTTCATTCATCTCACATGCAGCGGCCAAAGGGATGACATTGTCAGAACCAGAACCAGAAGCCATAGAAATGTTCAGAGAATACACCGGGAAAACAGAAATCAAACGATGGAAGGTGGTCACAAGCGGAATCAGGCAAAAGCTTGAGTGTTCGAAAGCTTGAGGATTTGAAAGCTTGAGTGTTTGAAAGAACGGTAAAACTTGCAGAGGGCCAAAAATGGCGTATTTATAGGCAAGCGAATAGTCGGACGTGAAGCTGCATTACAGGATGATGCATAAAAAATTTTGAAATCCAACGGTTATTTTATTATATAACCGCAAACCCTAATGTAAAGGCTAGAAAAGGGCCATGATTACTCTAAAGTAGAGACGGCACACGGCAGACGAAGTCAGACGTCAAGGCTTCTGATTGGAGCAAAAGTCAAACGATGGGATCTCTGATGGGACTTGAAATCAGAAAAGGAAAAGTCGCAAACAGCCGTCAAGTTCCGTCGAAATGCACGGGCAAAAAATGCTTGATCTCTCCAAGGACTAGTAGTCGAGAATCAACATTTTTGGGGGGCATCTTTTGGCCCAATATTTTGGCCCAAGAAAGAAAAACGCATTCAGCCCAAAACACTCAAAATAGTCGAATTCTGACCAAAGGAAGGAAAAGGAAAATGCACCAAGTTAATGGGGCAACCGAATTCGACAACAACAATTGCTACTAAACACAGGCACATGTAACACGTGCCACATTGACCAAGTCAAATTCTCCCCACGATGGTCGAAAACGTGGCCAGGAAACGGTTGAAGCAGTTGAAGCACACGATCTCCACCACCATGCATGGGACTTCCGAAGCAAGCATCAGATCGTGGGGGAAACCAGACCCACTAACTTATCCATTGAGGAGGAAAACTGTCAAGGACACGCAGAGCATGAAACTCTATAAATAGGAGAATCCAATTCAGAAAGAGGGTTCCCAACTCAAACTCTGAAAAATTCACCAGAAAGCTCTAATGTCCGCATCAATGAGACTCAAGAAGCAAAACGTGATGATGGAGGAGTATGTTGCAGAACCAACACTTTAGTTTCCCTGCATTTCAGCTTGTTGATTTCCAGTTCTTTTGTGTAGTTTGTTTGTCGAGATCTGCAGTTCATGTAGTTTTCATGTTATTTTAGTTTATTTGACTGTTTTGTAATTGACTCGTGTTCAATAAAATCTAGTTTCACCTGAGTTGCTCGTTGTTGTCGAAAACACATTCATTCACACACAACACTTTGGCAAAGCGTTTTCTCAAAAGGACCCTGAAATCTAAACTTCCTTTAGTCGAACTAAGAGGATATTTGTTTACCAAAAATCCGTGTAAACACCATGTAAATCTATTACTTCGAATTCTTGTTAGAGTCTCTATCTACTAATTGTAAAAGGATTATTTATTTGTAAAAATGGATTATCTAACATGTGAAAATTTCATGTACAAATTAAATTACCCCAAGATAATATTATGTATAAAATTTCTAAAAAATGAATGTACAAAAAGACTCACGTTTACAGGATTGAATCCACAAGTACTTTGCAATCACTAGCTTTGAGCTTTGTCGTAAGTTGGGTACCCCTAATTACCTTACGGGAAGTTTTCCCTCCTTGTAACCCAGCATGTTAACTCATACAAAAATGGAGTATTTATTTATTTAAACCTTGTATATCATCTACTGGTTTCGTATTTTCCAGTCATGGGTTGAAGCCTCCTCTCCTCTTCGTGTTCCTCTCAATCGAATCAAAAGTTTCAGAAGCAAAGCTCAACCATGGATTGAATCGTGATTTGCCTTTCTTCTCCACCAGATTTGGATTGAAGAACTTCATTTTCTCTGTCTCTTTGTGTTCGCCTCGCCCTTCTTCTTCTACAACTCACAATTCCTACACACTGGTGCAAATCTTCCAGTGGCAATCGAATCAGGTAAGAAATTTAGGGTTCTGCATCTCTTCTTTCTACTCAGTCATTACAATCCCTGCACACTGTTTCTTCTTTCTGCTCAACAATGATCTTTCTAGCTAGGGTTTAACCTTCGCTGCTTCATTTCCCTTTTATGTGTTACATGCTTGATTTAGCCATTTTGCTTTTCATATTGAGTTGGTATTCAATGTTGTTAATCAGAGTCAAAAATATTCATCAACTTCTTCTAAATCACTTTAGACAAACGTATGATAACCCAAAATAGTATGATTGTGCTTAGTGAGCAAAATCACTTTAGTATCAGTTGGAACTGATGTATCATTAAGTGGTTTCTGACCAATTTATCTCATGTTGATTTTCCTCTATTCATGTGAACTCTAAGGCCGTGTCTTTTGCTTTTTTACCATCCAATTGATTTTGTACATGAGCTTTCGTATCCCCTAAACATGGAAAGACTGAGTAAGAGCTTGAGATGTCCTATGATTTGCAATCCTTTTGTTTGCATAAATTCTAATTCATGGACTTACTTATGTGGTGTCTACTATGAGTCTTCAAAAAATTGCAATTTGTTGTGTGTAAAAACATAAAATGCCCAATAATTTCATAGATTTAGCATAAGCTTTTGATATGATTTCTATTTGACAAGAAATATGAGAAAAATGTTCTATGATTCTTAACGAGCCATTTCTTAGAATAAGGGGTGATTGGACAATCCCTGAATCTATAGTTATAATAGTGCATAACTGCTACCGATTATTGATTATTCGGGTGTTTGAGTTTTTTTTATGCATTATTCTAATATATTATTTAGGGTATTTTAGTCATTTTAGGATAAGTACATGCATTTTATTATTTTTATGTGTTTTTAGTATTTTTCTATATTTTTTATGATTTTTATTTATGTTATATCAGGATTTTTAAAATATTTAAAGGGAGCTGATCTGGTGCTGATGGTGCACGGAGTTACCATGCACGCACAAGAAATCAGATGGCTGTTGTTTCCGTCCCTGCCATGTGGCGCGATCAGGAGAGAGATCTACCATAAAACCGTGGGTCCCGGAGCACTGATTGCATGCTTAATACATGTCTAATGGAGTGATGACACGTGGAAAAAGTAAAGATACGTGAGTAGCAGTTCACGTGATTAAAAGGGCATAGAAAGTAACGGATTGAGCATAAGAATAGAGGGTGGAAGAACGGAACGTTTCAGCGGCGTGGGAGGAAGAACAACAGAAACGGCGTGAAGAAAACCTTGGTTCTTCATTGATTCTATAAGTTCTCCTTCAACTTCGTTTTAACTTTTATGGTCAATTGGTCATGCTTGGCTAAACCCTTTCTTTAACACTTAGGATGTCTAGTTTTTTTAATCTTATGCTTTGATGTGTACTTTGTTTGTGTAATGAGTTTTTAGTTTAATTTATGAATTTTGTTTCAGTTATAATTTTATTTGAGTGCAAGCAAATACCAATTTTTTACTAATTTCGGTGAGACTTGAAAGAGGGATTAGAATTTAGGTATTTAAGTGGACGAAATTTATACTGTGGGAATGACGGTAGGAGTTAATAGTTGTCAGAACTGAAATTTAATCTTTAACCTGAGGGTTTAGATGGTGGTAACACAGACTTAATATTCAGATTAAAGTATTTCTTGTTTGAATTAGCAAGAACTTAGGCTAGATCAACATAGAGAGTAATTTTTATTTCACACAGGCATGAGTGATAATTGGCGAAACTAACCCAGGTGCTATTTTCCCAATTAAGTTTCACAAATTCTATTTGTTTTCTCATATTTCTATGCTATTGAAAAATTAAATCAAAACCCCCAATTTTTAGTTTACTTTTGCTAACTCAATTAAAGAATTAGAAGAATGATAATTGAACGCAGTTTGTATACTTACAAATTAGCTATCAACTATCTTCAACTTTCTTAAATTCTCTAGGAAAGTGGCTGGTATCTCCTAATCTAGGTGATTGTACAATCATCTTGTGCTCGTTCAAAAAAAAAACAATAATCTTGTGCATGTAATCTATTATTATTTTTGTTGCATGTTTCCCACTAGGTTTAAGATGTTTCAGTGTGGCTTCTCTTACTCTATGAGATAGGCGAGTACTTGTAAGAAAAATCCATTTTCTGGTGGAGTGCTTCCCCTTCATTTTCTCCGGAATTGCAGATGGTACTCTTCTAGGGATGGATCTGCATAATTTTAACCTTATTGGAGGTTCTCATGGTTAATGAAGGAGATAGACAAAATATAATAGTCCGATCATGAGCTTTTTTTAAAAATGAACTGTCATTGCTCTTGCCTTGTTGTATGTGTTCCCCAACATTGCTTATTAGAACTGAAAGTGTAAAATCATGGCTGTAGCACTACCTTTTTAATATTCAGGGTCTTCATTATTGTCTCCTTTGAGAGAATCCTATCTCAGCAAGATGAAAAGTCTGAAGTTTTTCAGCTTAGATCAAGTGGTTGTAGATTTAGTTTTGTTCTCTTTTTTGAATAAAAAGTATCAGTTAGTTGTGGCTTTGGTTTGGTATACTGATATATGAAGCCTTCACTCAATGCTTATGTTTTTACAATTTTACCTGTGTCTGATCTTCACCTCTGTTGATTTCTCTTACGAACACTTTCTTCAATTTTCTTATGCTTTTGATAGTGTCATTTTCATGTCTCCAATGCAGTATAACACTATAGCCATTGTCTCCTCCTTCTTTCCCCACTTTCCTTTCTTCAAGATCATTGTATCCTCCTTCTTTCCCACCTTAGCACACAGTTTTGAATTTGATATCTCATCAATTATACAATACAGTAGTTCGTCTGTTGTTTAGATGGTTTAGTCATGGTTTGATTCTTTAAATTTGCTCTTATTCCATCAAATTCTGGAATCTTCTTCTCCATTATGCTCTTCCCTGGCTACCGCAACTCCAAGATCGGAGCTCTGATACTAATGATGGAATCAGAACAAGAATTGAGTTTATTGAATGAAAAAGAACTGAGATTCCCTGAACGGAGAACCAAAGCGCAAGGTACAACAATGGAGATAGAGAAACCCTAACTCCCCTTCTGGAGTGTTCGAGAGTCCAGTCCCTCCTAGTTCCCAAATGAATTCCTAACTCCCTCTATAACTACCCCTTTCACTCTTCTTTGTACCCCTCTCTAACTGACAGTAACTGAACCTACTAACAGTAAGTGAAATAGCTAACACTAAGAACATCTACATCCATCATACTCACTAAAATATCTACACTTCATTTTTTACAATTCCCCATAAGCCACATCATCTACAACATTTTACTAACTTTTTACTTCAACCCAACAACTCTTAAAAGTTTCTATAGTGGATCCCACCATCAACTTCACATTTATATATTTTATTATTTGTATCAATTTTAATTAATTATATTTGCAACTTAAATATGATGGAGGTAGATGCTCTTAATGGTAAGTGCTTGTAATAAATACAAGCTCACTTTTCAAGTCTAGTGTGGAGTATCTATTCCCACATACTCATCTTTGCCATGTTGGAATTGAATATTTACTCCAATGGTAATAGATACTCATATGAGTATGTATTTAACATTAGATACTACCATTGGAGATGCTCTAACTGCTTCTAATATCAGATATCACTGTAAGGATAAGCTATAGCCTTTCTCTTATTTCTCCACTCAAATACCTTCCTAATTGGAAGTCAATATTCATTACTTTCATAGAATCTTACCATGTTCATTTTCATTTCGCAGAACTTTTGTGGTGTTTTTGATGGTCATGGACCTTATAGCCATAGGGTTGCGAAGAAAGTCAGGGATTCTTTCCCTTTAAAGCTCATTTCACAATTGGAATTGCATCATAAGAATAAAGATGAACAAAGTTGTCACAATAGTGCTGCTGGAAGTTATAATTCCGAAGAGCATTTTAAACTGGTTGATCATGAGCTTGATGGAACAAATAGTATTTTGGCACTAAGATAATCTTTTCTAAAGGCTACTAAGATTATGGACAGAGAGCTGAAGCTGCGTCGTGATATTGATTGCTTTTGCAGAGGGACTACTCAGTTACTTCGGTCAAGCATGTAAGCAATATAAATTAAAACGTAATTTTCTCCAAATAGTTTCTTTATTACTTTTACCCTATTTTTTAACTCCTTTTCTTCTTTTAGGGGCTAAATCTTGTTGTTGGAAATGTTGGGTATTCAAGAGTTGTATTGGTAATCGAGATCATGATGATTCTCTTATTGCTGATCAGCTGACCATTGACTGTAAGCCAAATCTTCCTTGTTAAAACAGGAAAAGAATACGTTGAATTGAAAAAACTCTGATTGTATTCCTGTACTAGATACAAAACAAAGATGACTTCAAATAACTCATACAACCTTTAACGTACACAACCTCTAAGTAACAAACTTAAACTATATATCAGAGAAAAACTAGGAACAAATATCTTAACCACTAGAATAATTCAAAATGCATCTGCTACTCCTAAAAGTCAGCTTATTTAAAACAACCAACAATCCTATTTGTCAGCAAAGACTAAAAATATTCTGACAAATTTGATGGAGATTTTGATCACTCGAGTTTGCTCATGGAGAATCTCATTCGATCAAAGTTGTTGTAATCTTTTTAGTCTTTGCTGAAAAATAGGACTGTTGGTTGTTTTAAATAAGTTGACTTTTAGGAGCAACATATGCATTTTAAATTATTCTAGTTGTTAAGTTTGTTACTTAGAGGTTGTGTACGTTAAAGATTGTAAGGCTTATTTAAAGTCATCTTTGTTTTGTATCTGGTAGAGGAATACAATCCGAGTTTTTTCAGTCAATGTATTCTTTTTCTGTTTTAACATTTGGTATCAGAGCAAGGTCATGTGGGTTCGAAACCCCCCGACTAACACTAGGGGGAGATTTTTGGGTTTATTAATCCAGCGTCACCCTTAGGATTCGATGGGCTTAACATCCCACCCCGCGCTTAACATTGTAGCCCCTTGAGGACTCTGAGCTAAGGAAATAAAGTTGCGCCCTCACTAACCGCAATTACTTTTGGCGTAGTGGTAAGCGCTTGATTATACTCTCTCTCTCTGTGTTATTGAGGAACTTAGATGTAGTAAAATGAAGAACATCTCCTTATATCACTACACTCAAATCAACCGATTGAACACTTCTGACTATGTGCAAGATAATTCTTGATTGCCAAACTGTGTTCTTTGTGCTTGTTGGCAATTTTAACGTGAACAGAAGAAAATATTTCTGATGGAAGGCTAAATTTTTATTTATGGTGTTTTGGCTAACCAGTCAAAAGGTAAAGAGCCTTAAGGCCATATTCATGTGCCAGGACCTCAAGGAACATATCAAAATTCAAAACTACCTAATGAGAGTCCTCCATGTCATCACATGTACCCTACACATTACTATGTTCATCCACTTCCTGCTTTCATTTACAACAACAACTATAGTGTGGCGTATTTTGCACCTCCGCAACCATATTCTTATGCATACGTGATGTGTCCATGGAATGGAAGCGAACCTTCCGGAGTGCACATTCCAGTATGGTTGGTTTTTTGAACTCTGAAAAGTTAGAAGTTTGCAGCTACTGATCCAATGAGGAGTGTTGAAATTATGTCTCACTAGCTTTTTGAATTTCAAATTTAAGTTGTTAGTTTGAGGTTTTTAATTAAGGTTGAATAAGTCCTATTAAGATAGGATATTTGAATTCTTATAGGTTTTCCAAATCTTACCGATTATGTGCAGATTTTAAGTTAGTTTGTTAGTCAAAATTTGTATTTAAAAGGGCAAATTCTGATCAATAAAAATATTTCTGATGGAAGGCTAAATTTTTATTGATCAGAACTTGCCCTTTTAAATACAAAGATTGACTAACAAACTAACTTAAAATCTGCAAGATTTGAAAAACCTAACAAGAATTCAAATATCCTATCTTAATAGGACTTATTCAACCTTAATTAAAAACCTCAAACTAACAACTTAAATTAAAAATTCAAAAAGCTACTGAGACATAATTTCAACGGTGCAACTTCATTGTTTACCAATACTAACTTTATTTAATAACGTTGGTGATGTTTGTCTGAGTAAGTAAAATGGACATATTGGGTTAAAATGCTTCTAAGCCTTTGCTCTGTAACTACTAGAATGCTTTAATAATTTACATTTACATTCAGCAGAACTCTTGTTAAAAGGTAAACAAACATAAATTTATTTTACTTGGCTATCAATTACATGTTGTTTCCTACGAAATTGTAGGACAAAAAATCCATTAGAGACTTTGTAAAATGAATTAGTTACATAATTTTTTTATGATACTTATTTAAGCACTTGCTTAAAACAGTAATTAATATTATAAGGTATTCTATATTTCTAATTTTCTATTACTGCTAGTCCTTTTGTATATTGGAAAGAGGTAGGCAAGGCAACCTACTTGAATCATTTCATGTTGCTTAGAATTAAGAGTTGAGGTAGGAACTGGGAAACTCATAATTTGGTGAAAAGATATCTTTGCATAATATATAACTTCCCCTATTACTTGAAATTAGTTTAACCAAATGACTTCCCCTATAAATTTCCCATACTTCACTTTTTGTGAATGTTTGGCTCTATATGTAGGAGGTTGGACACTTTCTAGCAGCATTTCCAAACTTTGCGACCAGCAGCTTTGGTGTCCTTACTCAGGTGAGATCACCTTTTTTTTTCTTTCATCCAGTCACTTTTATATTGAATCTGCAACAACTGTTTGATCTGTGAAATTATAATGTTTAAACTTTTTGGCTGGTGTCATTGGGCAGGAAGGGACACAAGTTGTACAACAAGTATAATTATAATTCAGTTTAGTCTCACTTTTTTCTGTTAAACTGAAATAACAGTAATGACACAATTCGGCTTTCAATTGTTGGAGGAAGTGTGCGGTTTTGGCAGGAAGCCAAGTCAAGGAGCTTCCTGTCTGAGCTTTTGTAGAATTGAAGAATTGATGAAGCCGAGATACGCAGATTGCTGGGTTTGTTTAGCAATCGTTTTCTTTGCTGAAATGAGCGAATTTCTCTGGTTCTTTTCTTTTTCTTTTCTTTGTACAGACCCTTGTATTCTTTGGGTTGAGTACCCCTAGTACTCTACTTAATATAATTTTGCTTATCAGAAAAACGAAAAACAGTAATGTTGTCATTCTATAATAGTTCCATTTCATTTTCACTTGTACACAATATTTTCAAGAGTGATTCATTGCCTTTAAATATAATCGTTTCATTTCATTTTTCTTTAGTAGCAAGCAATGTTCCCTAACACTGTATGGATGTTACTTTATGAACATTCTTTGCATGAAGGATCTTTGAGCATGATATATTGGCTAATTCTGTCCATATTCCTTGGATATAATATGAACTATGTAATCTGTTTCATTCTTTCCATGTGAGTAAGGGAAGCTTTATATCATTACCAACTTAGGATTTCATAATGTAAATGAAAATCTGAACTGTCAGTGTGTACCTCATATCCATTGTGAAGTGAAATATGACCGCTGAAAAAATCATTTTTGCAACTTGTGGCGGTTCAAACCGCTGCAAATTAGAGGTGTAATGAAGTATACATTATGCGGCCTGTGGCGGTTATTCCACAGTTGGCCAAAACCGCCACAGAATGTTCTCCCGACGCTCGTAATTGCAGTGCTCAAGCAGCCGCCTCAACATACATTTAGCGGCGGTTTAAACTGCCGGAAATTGCTCCTGGAAACGCCGCAAATAGCTGATTTATGTGTAGTGTGCTTTAAAGCCAAAAGCTTATAATCCAATATTCACTTTAGAGTATGTAACACCCCGATTTTCGGTGGCGTCACTTTAGTAACCAAAGAAATAACTTAAGCGGAAAAACGTGAATTATTTTTTTTCGATAATGTAAGTAAAGACAGAAAGAGATGAAACTCTAAAACGAAGATAACAGAACTAATATACAATATGATTACAGCCCCCACTGTAAGTTGTAAACCACGTCACGAGTAAACCTCCAGTGACGGAAAGTAAAAGAGAGTAACGCCCGTAGGAAAAAGTACAAACCAAGGTAAAAATACTGTGTCCGCAACACTAAACCTCAAAATCTGAGAACAAGTTGGCCCAGCGGCCTAAGAAAAGACCCCCTAAATCCAACCAGCTCTCTGTGATCTCCATAGGAAACCACACAAAAAGCTACCGGTAGGAAACTACCCTGTCCCCAAAACTGAAGCATGACGGTCAGAGCATCGACACTACTCCTACACTAATCCCATCTCGAGTAAGTCGCTCGGTGGCCAGCGGGGTCGACCACCCCTGAACCGTAGTCCTCCTGATCAAGCTTCTTCAACCTAGTTTCCCCTGAAGGGTGAACCATCGTGAACCGGTCCGCCATACTCAACTGACAATGGCGTAGTTCGCCCAAACACACACAGAAGACGCGAGGGTCAACTCCAAAGAATTATATAAATAATAAAACCAGATATATAGGGTAATAACTATTTAGCCTCTCAGGCTTATACGTTTAGGGATAACATCCTAGGGTTGCATATATCACAATGAATATAAAGATAATAATAACAATTAGCATGCCTCAAGTAGGATAAACAGGTACCAATCACACTCAGCAACTAAGTCAGCATGTATGTTGCATGAAATGCAATGCTGGGTAACAAAATGCATTCCGGAAGAAGGATGGACACCATCGAGTCAGCCCTAACACCGGCCAAAGTGGGACCATTCCGCTCGGGCGTCTCTTACACCACACAAAAGTAGTCAGATCAGCAGTGAACCCGTAGGTCTGCCATTCCGTCTGCTACTGAGGACCACCGTAGTGTCCTAAATATGGAAATCCGGGTCTTATGACCATTTTGGAATCCACCGAGGTCCGGTAATCCGCCGTGTATTAACCTCAAAATGAGTGCATGAATGCAAGTGATTAGCCAAACAACGTCTCCGACCTCACCCGACACATCGTCACGTGTTCTAGCTAACTTATTGTCTCTAAAAAGCCTACCCTAAGGCAAACGTCGATTCTGCGACAAAATGAATTAATCAAAAGAAGAAGAAGATACTTTGGAACTCATGGTTCCCGGCTAAACTTTAGATAGCCAATCAATAAACTGCTCATCGAGCGAAAAGGTACCGAAGTACTTGGAAACTTATAGTTCCCGGCTAAACTTTAGATAGCCAAACAATAACCTGCTCAACGAGCGAAGGAGTACGAATGTACTTGAAACTCATAGATTTCCTCAAAACTTGGACTCGACGACACTTCTCATATTTCCAAACTAATACTCAAGCTCTATGCTCTTATCTAAGGATGTTATTATTGTTCAAAGGATTTAGAAATTTATTAATGTCTTATGAATTTCCGTGATAAAATAGATTTCATTTAATCTTATAATACTTCCTAAGAGTTTTCAGAGATCCCATAATCTCAAATAATTCCCTGAGAAGGTCTCGATCCATTAAAACATAACAAGGTCCGAACTCCGTTCGTCCTTCTAAACTTTCTCAAAATCTCATAAAAATTCGGCATGACTTGCCCGCAATCCTCACTCCTCAGAATCTCAGGTGCACGTGGAATAGCATAAATAAAACAGCTCAGTCAAAAGCATAACAGCATATTCCAACACATCCTAAGTTAACCATGTAGCACATAGCATGTGAATCATTTAGCACACAATATCATGGCATCAAGTACTCAACAAGTTCGGCCGAAGCCTCAGAAATCATTTCAGACATTTAGCAATTAGGTGCATAACACATAAATCAAGTCGAATTTCATCGACACCTAAAGCATTATCTAGTAATTCAGAGAGTAGCCCTCACCGGTGGGTCTTCCAGCTTCCTCCTCAAAATGTTCTTCAAGCTCTTCTCCTTGATTTCTGGGAATCTCCTCAAACGAACCTTAAGCAAAAATCACAGAAATCAACACCAAGAGTCAGAAACTCAGCAATCAAAGAGTCCTAGGGTTACACGGTACACTACTACCTCCGTGGTACGACAATCTAACGCGTTAAGACAAGTTTTCGAAAAATCGGATTCTTCCCCCCCCTTGATATAGCTCTCGGCCACTTCCTTTAATTGGGAGGGTCGATTTTTCTTCGATCAAACTTGGTTCCTAGGTTAACATAAGCCGTAACTAAGACGGTTCTAGGCTCGGAAAAATTTTCGGATCGAAAACTGATATAGGGGTAGTTTGGTCATTATTTTTAGCTCAAAATTTCAAAATTGGATTTTTGAAAAACAAATTGGATGGGGACGTCCACAACGACGTTTATGACGACAAATCCTACTAGCACTAAGCCAAGTCGATAGATTAGAGCGTAAAGGTTGCGACTTTGCCGAAAAATGGGTATTTAGGGTAGAAATTGATCCCGGCGGCATTTCGTCGACATTTGACAAAATCTAATCCGCAGAACACGCTCAGGAGCATGCAGGGAAGAAGTTTAGACGCTGAAATCAGCTGATTTGAACAGTTTTTCAAAAACCTCAAAAATTTGAACTCAGAAAGTCGTAGGAGAAATGGACAGAAACGACGATTCGAAAGAGAGTATAGTTTACCTACCTCGAGGTCTTCGATTAGTGACGATCGGTGAAGCAAACGGGCAAGAAACGACGAAGATCCGGATCTCTCTCTCTCTCTCTAGGAGCTCGCGGTTTTGGGGGAGGGGAAATGGGTTTTTTTGCAAAAAATCTAATTTTCAAGCTATTTATAGGTTTTGGAAAAAGCGGAAAAAAGATTTTTTTGCGATTCCGATTTTTCCTGCGCGTTCCTCTGCGCATTCTAAGATAGGTTCTGGCGACAAAATTCCAGAACTCAAAACAGGATTCTTGGAATTAAACCAAAAGATCCAAAATCGGCATAAGTCGGTGTAAGTCGGATTATCCCGAAAAATTACTTTTTGCAGTGATCGTCGGATGAGAAAACTTCCTTCTGAAGAAAGATTAGGATTGACGAGAGAAATAGGAGAACGCGGGTGGAATCTTCTTTTGCAGCTCCGAATAGAAAAAGTCTTCATCGTCTGTCGATCTTAGGTTTTCTCGAACTATCAGGGATTCCGTTTCGGCAAACTTCCGAGAATTGGAATTTGACGTTCGTACTTTCCAGGATTTCGCATCGAAATAATTGTTTAAGGACGGAAAAGAGAAGTTCTAACATTTCTCTGAGGATTTTTGGAATTAGTTTCCATCGTGTCCTAAAGCGTAAATTAACTATTCACTAATACCTTTGACCTAGGATTAAGCGTATGTTAGTCGTGCTATAACTCTTATCGATTTTTCGATACATTCTTGGACTTTTCCTGAACCTTTTTCCTTCCCAAATTTATCTTAATCAAATAACTCTTTTATTTTATTCACTTATCCAAAGCGTTAAAACTTGGGCCTTACAGAGTACGATTACCGAGCTCTTTTAGCTTGATGTCCAAGCTCTTTTAATTAGTTCAAGGTCTAACTTTTAAAGTGAATATTGATTTTTCGACAAAAAAATGTGAATATTGATTGAGTTTAAAAAATAGTTAAGCGTAAAACTAATGCTTCAAATCATAAATGTATCTTTGTCGATATGCACTGTGCATCTTAAGAGATGTGAAGTTTAAGATAAGAAAGAAAACTCGTGTGAAGACTTATCTCGTGTGAAAGTTTGTATAATGCTCACTGCACCCATTGATGGGGCATCAAAGGGTATTGCATTGGATACACAGGAAAGATCCTAGTGCCACCACCTCTGCAAGTCAATGCTGCCACTCGCGCCAACCGTTGCTCTTTCCACTCCGACCGCCTTGCCATTTCGCTAGCGACTGTTTAGCTGGTCTGCCTTCTGTTTCGCATCGTTTCTCTGTTTCGCAACCCACTCAATTCCTAGATCTGGTTCTGTGCTGCGCATGTGCGTGCGTTTGGAAACAGGTGTACCGCCATGCATGCCTCTTCTCCAATCTTCTTCAACGTTTGCAGCGGCGACACCAGAGCCTCTCCCTCAGACTGGCGTCATCTACGACGATGAGTCAAGTACAGGGCCTTTCTGGTTCTCGATGGTGGAGCCAACTCCTTACTCGTCGCGAGGGTGCACGTTGATTTTATGGCACCCCTGCTGTATTAGTCATTATCAAAGGGTTTCTCCCTTCCAGCCACGTTCTGGTTGTCGTCGCGCGTTCGTATGCTCCCTTTGTTCATTCTCCGTTCTTATTTCCACTGTTGGAGATGACCTGGTGATGTGGTGGCTCGCATGGACATGGTGGATCTCCTTTGCCAATTTGATCTCTCTTGCCCCTCGGCGTCTCTCTAATTGTTCGTCGCCATCTAGTTAAGTGATTATGCTCGCAAGCTTCCCATATGGAATCCATTGGACCTCCTCCTCCTCGTCATCCCTCTTCATCATCAGACATCCATACAACCCCTTCAAATGCCACATGATTGATACTACTCCTCTATCTTTTGTCTGTTTGATCTTTTTGTTTGTCTCGTTATTTGTTGTATTGTGTTTTTAATTTGGATTTCCTGATTCAATTTGTTTGAAGGTTGATTATGTGGGTTTGACATATGATGGAGGAAGAGGATGCGAATGGAACTGTTTGTTGTTGGTTGTGGGTTCGAAGATGACGGGTAGGCAGGCGTGAATTTCCAAGTTCGTTTGACTCTATTGTGCATTGTACAGCTTGAAGATATATGCTTGGTTTGGGGTTTTTGAGTGGCTGGCCATAGGTTTCTATGACGTGGTAGAACGAATCTTGCTCTGTTCTCGTTGTTGCTGCGCCTGAAGCTATCTATGGCTTGTGTTGTTCTTTTGCCTCAAAGTTTTTAAGATTAGGTTTTCAACGTTTTGTGTTATTTGCGTTATTGTTTGCATTGTCTCCTTGGATTGCTTTTCGCTCTTTGCGTTCATTATGTGCATTCACTACTAGAAAAACTACTTTTAACATCGGGCCAAAATCACTTTTTACATCGGTTCATAACCGATGTAAGTAAGGGTGATGTAGTATGTCACCACCTTTTCACATCGGTTGTACAACCGATGTGAAAAGTAATTTTTCACATCGGGCGAATCAAATAACCGATGTGAAAAGTATACATTTCACATCGGTTGGTAGGAAATAACCGATGTGGAAAGTTAGACATTTCACATCGGTTCTTTTCGCAACCGATGTGAATACTCTTTTTTTTTTTTTTTTATATACATATTTTACATCAGCTGATGGTCCCTTATTTCAGCCTTAGTAAGTTTTGGGTCCCGGTTCCCACAAGAAACACAAGGACATGGAAAAAGCCCTTTATTGTTTGGAAGATTCTTTTCAGCAAATTCTAGAAATTCTACCACTCCTTTATCAAACTCATCACTTAATCGATTAGCTCTCATCCAACTACGATCCATAACTACGTTCTGAAAATTAACACATACTAAATTAGAGAATTGTGATAAACTAGATACAAACTTTACATTATTGACACTAGAACCAAACTCATCAACATTTTCCAAATCATAAACTAAAGACAACCTAAAAATTAATTGAAGAAAATCGAACATGAACAAGCATTCAAATTAAATAAGTTTAAAAACGATTCACGAATTCAGAGCCAGTTTTAGAAAATAGTTTTAAAGTGAAAACAAACTTACAGCAAGATGGAAGAGTTTTGCAATGGCTGGTAGAGTTTGCCGGAGCTGGAGTGGCTGGAAGAGTTCGCAGACGAGGGTTCTTGCTCTGAAAATCACAAAAAACTAGTTAATTGAAGAAGCAAAAGTAGTTCAGTGTACACAAAAAACTAGTTAATTGAAGAAGCAAAAGTAGTTGATTCCAAACACTCTGAATTCTGAAAATGCTCAATTTCATTCAATAATAACTCCGATGTTGAATTTGCAAAACCCAATTCAGTGTAGATAAAATTGGCAGTGTACAAAGTAGGATTCGGAAGCCAGGAAACAAAAGAAGCAAAAGTAGTTCAGGAAAGCACTATCAACAACAATAATAATTGATTATATTCTCAATCATGCGTTACCAAAACAGAGTCTTCTTTCTGTAACCCCCAATTCAACCAAACACAACAGAATACAAAACAGAGAACCAAACACGATTTTAAAATGAAGCAATTAACCGAATCCAAAGAACAATAGAAAGCAAAATTTACCAGCAACACCGATGAGCCAAACAAAAGTGGTGAAGGAAAAGGGAAACGCAGAACGCGATGCTTAATAATTGAAACTCGCAGGGCAATGGCGTGCGTGCGTGTTGCTTCTACTTCACAAAAACGTGAAATGGATTCAGAATTTGAGATTGATTCCACGCCAACAAACAAAAATCGAAACCCTAAGTTTTGGAATTTTAATCAATTTTTTCCCTTTTTCTTGCTCGTTTCTGTTGTTTAGGGAAAAATTGCAGCAAAAATCTCAGCAACCAACGAACACGAAAATTAGCTTAAAGCAGGGACGTAGTTAACTGATTACAGAGAAGCCCAAATTCCAGCAAACTTACCTTGTAGCAAACTTAGTTTTCCATCTTCTTCCTGAATCGGCAAAACCCACAAGCTAGGTTTCCATCTTCTTCCTTAATCGGCAAAACCCACGAAGCAGGAGTGGCGGCGAATCAAGAGCCACGAGCAGGAGCGGCGGCCAGTCACGAGTAGAGCGGCGGCGAGCAACGACCAGAGCGGCGGCGAGAGACTGAGTTGCTTGCGGCGGCAAGAGACTTGTGCGTGTTGGGGTTTTGGTGAACTGAGATTTGTGCGTGTTGGGGTTTTGTTGTGTGAGAGACTTTTCACATCGGGCATAATCCCAACCGATGTGAAAAGGTACTTCACTAAAATTTCAAAATTGCCACCGCCTAGACCTTTTACATCGGGTTATATAGAAACCGATGTAATAAATGACTTTTCCCATCGGGCCTAATCCCAACCGATGTGAAAAGTCTCAGAAAGTTCACCATAATTTCAAAACTGCCACCGCGTTGCCTTTCACATCGGTTATGACATCAACCGATGTGAAAACCTCGATGTGAAATATACTTTTTCTAGTAGTGATTATAGTAAATCCTTTGTCGAGAGGATCTTTTCCTTTCGAAAATACTCATTGCACTTGTGTGCTATTGATAACATGTGAATGAAAATAGAGGAGTTAATTTTATTCCGAACACAACTTTGCCACGAAGAACCGGAAACAATCTTGTACTTGGTTCGGGACTATGCTATGGTTAAACCGCTTTGGCTTCAACGTGTTGTTCCTTCGCTTCAAGCGAGCTTATTTGTGTCTCGACAACTTGGGTGATGTTTCGTTGGTTCCCTTGGGGAGTGGTGTGGTTCCAAATTTTATACTTCTCCTCTAGATGATTTGGAAGGAGTCTGCTAAGTTCGTGTTCTAGGGTGTGGATTTTAGCCAACATCAGGTATTTATGGATGCCTTGCGTCTCGAGCTAGATCATTCTCATAGTCGCTCAACCAATCGTTCTTCCTCTGTTCTTGGGCAACGAGGGTATCAAGTATTGCAGGTTGGCTGGGTCCCTCCTCCCCCTCTCTAGGTTAAGTGTAACACTGATGGTTCTGTGTGGGGTTCCATGGGCATGGCATCGTGTGGTGGTGTTTGCAGAGATGAGCTTGGACAGTGGTTGTTCGGATTCTACCGTAATATTGGCTTCTAATGTCTTGTGGGCATAACTATGGGGTATTTTTACTATTCTTGCTTTAGCTTGGAGTAGAGGCATCCCCAGTAAGGGTGGAAATAGGTCAGGCGGCTCGTCAGGGGCCTACGACCTAGCCTACCAAAGGGCAGCCTTATTTGCTAAAAAGGTCAGGCTCATGCTTTTTAAAAACTTGATTAGCTAAAAAGGTTAGGCTCAGGCTTATAAAAAAGCCTTTATAAGCCTATTAGGCCTGATAGGCCGACCTATTTACCTAATTTTTTTATATCTTAATAAATATATTATACTAATATATTAATAAATTTAATTGTAACAAAAAAATATTAATAAATTTAATATCATGTCTAAAAACCACAAAAAAAAACGAAAAAGAAGAAATACTAATATGAAAACCTAAATTAAAAGTGTCATCTCCTAAGAAGAAATCCTTTTAGTATTTTTGATGATGAGTTTTTTAACTAGATTCTCCAATATTCAAAATAGAAATTCAATGATAGTTGTGAAGGCTTATAAGTCCGTTGACCTATTACCTCACGACCTATTAGTCTCAAGGTCTATTAGCCTCGTTAAGAGGATAAGTAGGCTTTCAAACATGCTTGTAGGCCAGGTCAGGCCTCCTAGAAGGCCAGGTCGAGCATTAAAATTTGGCCTATGAAAGGCCACAAGCCAAGGCTTGGGCCGTGAGTTCCGAATGTAGGCCAAGCCTAGGCCTCGCAAAGCCTAGCCCGCCCAACCCATTTCCACCCCTAATCCCCAGGGTGATTGTTGAGAGCGACTCTAGTGTTGCGGTTCAACTTGTACACCTTGGTTGTGAGCACATGTATCACCCATATGGTGGTCTTGTGAATCAAATTTGAGCTTGGAAGGAGAAGGAGTGGGAGTTTCGTTGTGTACATGTGTGTTGTGAAGCTAACCAAATAGCTGATTGCTTGACTAATATGGATCATGACTTGCCTCTTGGCAACCATATGCTGGAGAATCCTCCTTCCTAGGGTTTCTTCTCTGCTGCTGGCGGATGCTGTTGGGACTTCCTTTCCTAGAACTACTCATGTGTGGTAGTTCTAGTGCCTCTCTTCGGGCTTAAGCCCTCCTTGTAACCCTTTTTTTTATTACTATCCATTTAATTATTAGTTTCAACATTTTTTTTAAAGAAGTTTCAATAGTTGATTATTATTCATTCAATTATTAATGGTAATTTGATGGAATACGGCGAAAAACATTATTAAAGGAATGGAAACATGCTCATAGCTCTCACGAAACCCTCTTAGGAAAATAATTAAAATTAAAATTATAACTTTAACTTAAAAAATGATTGGTCTTGTGTCGACATTCCACTATGCATGAGAGGGCTGTTCTCATCAATATATCTTTTTGCTCTAAAAAAAATTATAAAAATGATTTTGTTAAATTTTTTATTCTACATAATTCAAGAAAATATTTCCGGTCAAACGTAAAACTGAAACAGTATTTGTAAAAAAGGTAATTATTTTTTATTTTAAATGATTATATAAGATATAGGTCAAAAATATGTTCTTAAAATTTCAATTATAATTTAAGAAAAATAATTAATCATAGCTCCATAAATTTTGAAACTTAACAATCAGTAATAATTTTTTTACGGTTACTAAGTAATCAATGTTAATAGCAAATAAAAAGGAAATAATTTTTAAATTCGATAAATTATATTTAATTTTAATATAATGGTTAATAATCAATTTGTAGTTCTAAAGACAGTCATAATTTTGTTAATATAGTTTTTTTTTTTGAAAAATCAAAAATATATTAATAAGGGCAAGACCCAATGTTCAAAAGCAAGCTTACAAAGGAAGACAGCAAAACAACAAGTAAAGGAAAAAAAAAAAGAAAACAAAGACATAAGAAACAAGAAAAACAAAGTTGCATAAAAGCACCACTAAGACAACAAAACATTGCCCAGTTCAAGTCACCACCGTCTTCACCAGTTCAACATCGCCCGAGACCTTCCGCAAGCAAAAACGGAGATAGCAAAGCACGTCTAGACAGTCCCAAAACCAGTCCAAACAGCATAGTTTCATGGTACCAAAAACAGCAGTAAACCAATGAAAAACCACAGCAAAAACAGTAGAAAGGCGGCTGTAACGCCCCAATAACCATAAAAAACCCCAGCAGCAGTAGAGGTGGGAAACACTTAATCAAGCCAGTATGTAGCGGCAAATTTGAATTTGAATTAGAATAAATTAGTCTTTAGTTTTTTATATAGTTATATTGTTTTTATTTCAATGAATACAATATCAATTTAAAATAATTTATGAGGTTACCTTTTTAATTGGGGTAACATAGCCTTTCACTTGCTTATCTTATTATGTTTCTAGTTCTCGCTCGTGGTAAATTGTATAATATGTAATTACGGTTCTCGCATAGGACAGATGTTCTACGCGATGCTGGGACAACCGGTTCGACAACTGACTAACAGTAACAAAACCAGCAAAATAATAAAGAAGAACACAGAGGATTGGTAACCCAGTTCAGTGAAAAAACTTTCACCTACGTCTGGAGGGTTTGCACCCAAAGAAAGGAAATTCACTATCTCAAGATTCATGAATTACATACACTCATGAACACCACAGTTCATAGTTCACTTCCTAATCTACCCAGTGTATTTCTACTTAGTATCTCAACCTAAGTATGAGAGCCCCTCTCACTTTCTCTCAATCACTGCCACAGTGATTGGTAACAACAATAAAAAATCAGAGTTTGAAGAATCAAAGAACACAGAACATAACTTTGCTTTATAGAATCAGGGAGCAAAGTTTGTTCACAAGAAACAAGGACAAAGAACAATCACTACCAGAAAACAGTCATTTAGCGACGGACCAAATCGGTCGCTAAATGGGCTAAATCGATCGCTAAAGAAAACCGTTAGCGACCGATTTTGCGACTGATTTTTGCTGGTTGGTATTTCACTCGTCGCTAAATGTTGCGACCGATTTAGCGACCGATTTAGCGACCGATATAGCGACAGACTTGTAGCAACCGATGTAGCGACGGAATTTAGCGACTGAATTAGCGACAGAATTTAGCGACTGCATTAGCGACGGAATTTAGCGACTGCATTAGTGACGGAATTTAGCCACTGCATTAGCGACGAAATTTAGCGACGGAATTAGCGACGGAATATAGCGACGCGGTTTCAGCTATAATATAGCGACGGAATTAGCGACAGATTTAAAAAGTTAGCGATGAGTTCAGTGACGGTAATAAATATAAAATTAACAAAAATAATCAGTTTTGTGACAGATTTTTTTAGTGTCAAAAATATGAATATAACCATAATCATCATTGAATCATCACAAAACACACAATCTTAACATATTCACCTAAATTCATCACTGAATCATCACAAAAAGTATACCATGAACTACTTAAACTAGTCTAGTAGATTACTATTACATTAAACATAGTCTATTACATTAAATATAGAAACAAAGCTTGACAAAGTTTTCATGGAAAAGCACCAAGATCCTCCTCATTCTCTGACTCATCAGTTTCTAACTCCTCTTGATTTGGGGTTGGCATTGGTGGTTGTTGCATCCTTTCTTCCATCATTTGTTTTACCATTCTTTGAGTCTCCTCCATAATAGTGTTTCTCAATTGATCAAATTCTGATCTTCTTACCCATTCAGATGATGAAGAACATGAGCCATGATATTGTTTATTGATAACAGTGGACTCCAATCCCAACCCATATATTCTACCCTTTTTCATGCCAGCCACATCACGCCACACATCTAGCTCATTTGGCGGAGGAAGATTTTGCTCAGATGCTCTTTGCGTCCTATCTTCCATTTCACGCACATATGCACCCTGTTAGCAAGAATTAATTACAATAAAATCAACCATGAATTCTCTTTTACAATACCTAACCTACATTTACCATAATTTCAAGCACAACCTTGTATGAGAAACAAAGACAAAAACACTAAAAATGTCACAAGAGCCCAACCAATCCATAAATATTTGTCCTATAGACTAGTCCAATGCAATTCATGTATACTAAATTAAAGAAGAGTTTAGCATATCATACATCTACATGCTCTGATTTCTTGTCCACAAATGTACCATCCTTGCGTTGATGTGTAGAGCGAAACAAGTCTAGTGGAGAAGGGTTGAATCCATTTTTCTTCATCTAAAACAAGTACCAAAAAATTAGGACAATATCATTTATATCTAAATTAAGAGAATACACTACAAGAGAAGAATCTTAACCAAATTGTCTCTATGTTGAGATGTTGTGATAGAGCCACCAATGTGAAGGGTCCCTCCAAATCCTTCACGATCAGATGCCCGATTTGCCTTTGCTTTGACACTTTTCTCCTTGAACTTCGGAGTTTCCCAATGCTCACATAGCCCATTCCATACATGATCTCCAAGCCACCTTGGCTTCTTCTTATCTCTATGAGCCTTACTCAAACTATCTTTCATCAGTTTTTGACCTCGAGATTCAAAGTTATTTCTAGCCCATATAGCATCAGGTGGACAAACAGAGTATTTCTTCTACAATAAATACAAGTAAAGTTAGATAAAATTGCATACATAGTGATAGTAGATCAAACTTGATAATTTACATTGAAATATACCATGAACTCTCCAAACATCATAGTTCTCCTATTTTCTGGTATCTTCCTCCATGTTGGCCATGGTTCATTACAATAACTTCGAAAGATATCAGTGATGGCATTAGCAGCAGGATGCGAAGGTAAAAACCTAAAAACACGACATGTAAACAATTAAAGGTATACTAAAAGTACTCAAAATAACTTATACAAATTAATGCATACCCTTCGCCATCAAGGTTGAATGTAGGTTTGCAATCATTTGATTCATTTTCAGATGGTGAGACATTGGTGGAATCTTGTACATTGGTGGAAGGAGTTGATTGAGTTGGTGAGACATTAGTGCAATCTTGTACCACATTAGGAGTTGGTGGAACATTGGTGGAAGGAGTTGATTGAGTTAGTGGGACATATGTAGAAGAAGTTGATTGACTTGGTGGGACATGAGTTGTCATATGTGTTGTACATCATACATTCACTCTTACACTTGGCTAAAGAAAATTCAAGACAAATACTTGAAGAGAAAAAATGCTTTCATTTCCTCTCTAGCTCTTTATTGTTAGTTTTATGCTGCTATTATGAATTAACTTCAATTTCTATTTTTCTATAGCAGCTATCAGTCCTGGACTTCCTTAGAAGCCATCTTGCACATAAACCAGAACAAGCTACCAAACAGTCTAACATGGATGTTCCATGTAAATGTTTGTAGTTTGTAGTTTAATACTAAATATGATCGATTAATCTATGAATTATACTTGTCAATTGTCATATATATGTAACAATAAATATAACTATTGTACCTTTATATCACTTGCCCTCTCTCTATCTTTCCTTCTTATATTACTTTCCGACAACATATTCTATTTCTTTCCTCCATTCACCTTTGGGAAGTTACTTGGAGTCAATTTCAGCAGTGAATTAATGAATATCCAGCACCTAGACATCCATCCAAAATTGTAAAGTTAAGAAACCAATATTAGCTTCCGGAAAAACTTCCCCATTTTCAGAAAAACTTTCACACTTGACTACATCAATTTAAGCAAGTAGCAAACCTTTGTCAATAGTTGAGAAAAAGGAAACAGTGAGAATTTATTGTTATATAATCATACACATCATAATGTTTATGAGAAACTAATTGAAGCATGTACTTGTTGGGTGTGACATCAACATCACGTTCCATCTTTTTTCAGGGTCAATGCTTTCTTTAATGAACATATTCAATCTAGAAGCAAACACATCAACCTAACCATAACACCAATTGTGTAACTGCTAGAAAGCCAACACCCTTACCTTATATGAAAGACAATCCCATGGTCATTATGCCTCTGCTTCCAAAGGGAAGTGTCCCTGTACTGCATTAACCCAATAGGAATCAAACCCAATACTGTCAGTTTGAAGCTAAAAAACCAAAAACAAAACAAAAAATAGATTAGTTATTCTAGCAACAAACTGTCTATTTGAAGTTAAATCTAAAAGAAATTATGGTAAAATCCAATAAAACTTATGGCCTTACAAACTTTGGAACACCCATAAAAACGTGACCAAACCATCCTGTAACAACACCAGCAATGGAACAAAACCAGAATTCCTCCTCCACATACCATTCATAAAAAGAGAAAATTGCAGTTTTCAGAAAAAATCAGAGGCTTCCATAACAATTAAAAGAAAAAACATAGCACAGAAGATGGAAAATTGCAGGAAAAATATCGGTTACAAACCAAACCTTGATAATGGCAGCGGAAGGTGCGGCGCGCCGTGGGATGCAGTCGCGCTGGAGCGGACGGGCTCGGTGAAGAAGAAGCAGAACCCACACGAGCTTGAGTGATGGAAGCGATGGTGAAGACGAAGCAGCAGAAGGAAGGTTTGGTTTGATTGATTGAAGCACGGTGAGGTGAAAACGAAGCAGAGCAGAAGGAAGGTGTGGTTTGATGATGGAAGCACGGTGGAGAGGAACCCTAACGATGGAGGTATGAGCGATGAAGAGGAACCCTAACGATGGAGGTGCGCGCCGTCGAGAAGAGAGTGAGCGAGAGAGAGTAGAGAAGCAGAGGGTATGATTTGGTAGATTGACACTTAGTTTTGATAACATTAGGGTTACGTTTTATTAATTAATATATATATTAAACGCAAACAAAACTAAGGAAGTTAAATAGCTCAACTGGCAAGTCAGTAACTATGATTGCTGTGGATCCTGGGTTCGAATCCAAGGTATAACCTTTTTTCAAAAGGATACTTTGTGAATTATATTTATTATACTTTTTAGCGACGGAAAATCCGGTCGCTAATTCGACCGTCGCTAAATCAGTCGCTACTAGCGACCGATATATCGGTCGCTAAATTAGTCGTCGCTAAATCAGTCGCTAAATAATCAGTTGCTAATACCGTCGCTACTTTATTTATTATTTTTGCTATACTTTTTAGCGACGGTAAAGTCGGTTGCTAATACAACTGTCGCTAAATCGGTCGCTAATAGCGACGGATAGTTCGGTCGCTAACACAATTTGTCGCTAGTTCAGTCGCAACATCGCTTTATTATTTTTATTCTACAAATTTAGCGACAGAAATGTCGGTCGCTAAATATTCCGTCGCTAATTCAGTCGCTAATAAGTCAAACTTGAATTTTGAGCAAAATATCATGGATTCCGTCGCAAACTCGGTCGCTATTTGTGACTGAAATATTTCGGTCGCTAAATCCGTCGCTAAACAGCGATTTTCTGGTAGTGAATGAACAACCCTAAAACACTTGATCTCTCTCTCTATTAGCTTCGGTGGTCCTCAAGCTTTAGGTCTTCATCCCTTTTTATATACTTCAGCAGCAGCAACAAAGGCACTAGGGTTTGCTTGGGCTGAAGTAACAGATTGCAACAATAATCAAATCAAAACAGAATCTCCAAAGATCTTATTGCGTTTTTTTCCCAAGTAAAGATAGAAACAAATCTTTTATCAAAGATTGTTTCAACAAATAACAACCCACAAATCAAAACCCTTATGGAACAGCTACTTGATCCTCAAGTAACTATAAAAACATATCTTCATAAAATCTTCAAGGGCCCACAAAATCAAACTTAAGCAAAGGACTGATGTCCTAGCTTCACGAAATCAGATGCCACGGCATCTGCTTCGACAATCAGTTGTTTTTGACAAAATGCAAGACAAAATGTTCCAACAATCTCCCCCTTTGTCAAATTTTGTCTAAAACAACTCACAGATCAGAGAGGATAAACATAGAGAACCAAAGCTCCCCCTTAGCAGTAGACTCCCCCTCAAATGATGCATCCATACCAACAACAATCATACTCCAAAAGGCATAGTTGGAACAAAGAACATAGCAGCAGAACATACTAACTATCCAACAAGTGTAAACCAGTAAAGCAGTAGCAACTTGAACAGTAGCAGCTTGGAGTACTACACAACCAGTTACTTGCCTTGTCTTGAAAGTGTCTTCAAGTTATTACAGACCAAAGCAACCAAATAGAAAACATAGTCTTCACAGCAACACAAACAACCAAACCAAACTACTCCCCCTTTTTAACACAAATTTGGCAAAGGTGCTTCAGGAAAGTACACTTTGTGCACAGAACAGTACACATAACAGATAGAATAAAGTTATTGCATACCAACTTCAGCAAGAAAGTCCATGATCTCCTTGCACTCCTGAGTTTCTTGACTACACTCTCTCTCACAAGCAATCTTTCCCTGACAAACACATTTCCACTTCTGAACACTTGCTTCAGGATGGAATAACACATTGTCTATAGGAGCAGGGGAAAAATTCACAGGAACTTTCTTGTCACTTATCTTTTTCCTAGCAGAAGGCATAATGTCCTTCACATCTGGTTCAACATTCGTCTTTGAATTTCTAACATGAACTTTCTTCCATTTCAGAGATCTTGTCTTGGTACACAGACTTTCCTTCCTTCTTATCCAGTACAACAGCAACATCCTTGTTGGTTCTGAGAAAATGCCTAGGAGCCTTCACAATATATTTCTTCTCCTTCTCTTCAAGCCCTCTTGGTTTCCACTCTTTCCTTGCTGGAGCTACTTGTGGATTAGTCCTTGGTTGATCATGAGAATGAGGATATCCATTTAGCTTGTAACAGTAGGGCCTTATATGACCAAGTTTGCCACAGTGATGACATCTCCAAGTAGATTTCTTGGATTTTCTGAACTAAGGGTACACATGTCGTACAGAATGATGCAACATTGGGTCTGGCATTGATTGCATAGTTTTCTTTTCAGATGAAACAGACTTATTTGCATTCTTGTAGCTGAAGCCTATCCCTTCCATATCTCCAACTGTTTTTCCAACTTCCAGAATCTCCTCTAACACATTAGTACTATTATTCATCATACGAATAGACTTTGTCATACCTTCAAGCTTTGAGTTCAGTAATGTTACCTCCTCTTGTAGTTTTGCATTAGTGATATGAAGTTTCTCATTCTCCTCACGCAACTTGCTGATGGTCTTTACTTCTTCTTGCAAGCTGGAGTTATTACTCTGAAGTTGCTTCTTCTCAGCAACCAAATCCTTGACTTCTTTTCTCATTTTCTCACCATACGTACATGATTCCTCCCACTTAGCCAGCAACAATTTGTAGGTTTCAACTAGTTCTTCCTCATCACCATCACTTGACTCAGCATCAGAATAACACTTCCCAATGAGAGCCTTTACATGAATAGCCTTGGTTGTATCATTTTCATGTTTGCCTTTGAGTTGAAATTCAGTATTCTTCATATTGTCTGACACATTGCCCATGACATTTGTATTTGACGTTCTACCCAAACTCTTCAACGCTTTGTTAAGTAATGATATAGCTTCTCCTATACTTGCATCAATATCCTGCTCCCTCTGATCTTCATCTTCTTCAGTGTTGGACACAAAAATTATACTCTTCGCCTTCTTCTCAGATCTACCATTAAGAGACATCTCAAAGGTTTGCAAGGAACCAATGAGTTCATCAACCTTGATGTTACTAATGTCTTGGGCTTCTTCAATGACAGTTACCTTCATATCAAACCTCTTGGGGAGAGACCTGAGAATCTTTCTTGCTAACTTTTCTTCAGACATGGGTTCCCCTAGGGCAAAAGAAGAGTTGGCTAGATCCCTTATACTCATGTGAAACTCATATATGGATTCATCCTCATTCATCTTCATAGTTTCAAACTGAGTTGTGAGAAACTGAAGTTTTGACATACGAACTCTTGATGTTCCTTCATGGGCAGTCTTGAGAATCTCCCATGCTTCTTTAGCCACAGTACATGTGTTGATTAACCTGAACATATTTTTGTCAACTCCATTAAAAATAGCATTCAAGGCTTTGGAGTTTCCAAGAGCTTCGTCATCTTCTTTCTTTGCCCACTTTTCTTCAGGCTTCAATTCAGTTGTGGATGCTATCACAGGATGTTTCCACCCCTTGACTATTTCCTTCCATGTTATACTGTCCATAGATTTGAGAAACACCATCATTCGAGCCTTCCAGTAGTCATAATTGGTACCATCCAAAATTGGTGGCATATAGATTGATCTTCTTCCGTCCATAATGTTGTCCTTGAGAACAGAATATATTCCCTGGAGCTCACCCAACAGAATAGGGTGCCTGCTCTGATGCCAATTGTAATTACGGTTCTCGCACAGGACAAATGTTCTACGCGATGCTGGGACAACCGGTTCGACAACTGACTAATAGTAACAAAACCAGCAAAATAATAAAGAAGAACACAGAGGATTGGTAACCCAGTTCAGTGAAAAAACGTTCACCTACGTCTGGAGGGTTTGCACCCAAAGAAAGGAAATTCACTATCTCAAGATTCAGGAATTACAGACACTCATGAACACCACAGTTCATAGTTCACTTCCTAATCTACCCAGTGTATTTCTACTTAGTATCTTAACCTAAGTATGAGAGCCCCTCTCACTTTCTCTCAATCACTGCCACAGTGATTGGTAACAACAATAAACAATCAGAGTTTGAAGAATCAAAGAACACAGAACACAACTTTGCTTTATAGAATTAGGGATCAAAGTTTGTTCACAAGAAACAAGGACAAAGAACAATGAACAACCCTAAAACACTTGATCTCTCTCTCTCTATTAGCTTCGGTGGTCCTCAAGCTTTAGGTCTTCATCCCTTTTTATATACTTCAGCAGCAGCAGCAGCAAAGGCACTAGGGTTTGCTTGGGCTGAAGTAACAGATTGCAACAATAATCAAATCAAAACAGAATCTCCAAAGATCTTGTTGCGTTTTTTTCCCAAGTTAAGATAGAAACAAATCTTTTATCAAAGATTGTTTCAACAAATAACAACCCACAAATCAAAACCCTTCTGGAACAACTACTTGATCCTCAAGTAACTATAAAAACATATCTTCATAAAATCTTCAAGGGCCCACAAAATCAAACTTAAGCAAAGGACTGATGTCCTAGCTTCACGAAATCAGATGTCACGGCATCTGCTTCGACAATCAGTTGTTTTTGACAAAATGCAAGACAAAATGTTCCAACAGTATATTCATACTTTTAGTTCTAAATTCATTTCCTCAAACCCGAGATAAGAGAAGAAAACAAAAGAAAGAGATGCGGATGAAAGTGATCCCCCAATCCTCACTCAGTACCAAGGGTAGAACTTCATGATTGATTCGGTGTAACCAGTATTTGATCAAGCCGCTACATTAGCGGCGCATATACCATGTTCGTCAACCAAGTTTGTTCAGTGGTCGTAACGTAGGGATATATACAATTTTAGAGCTTGAAGTTTGAATAATACTATTCCTACCCTGTCTAAGGTTTGTAGGATTTATCCTAATATATAGTAGGAGAAAGCAGTTCTTGTTCACCTGATAGTATATTCATCTCAGTAGTAGTTCTACGAGAGTCATATGAGTAGTGAATAGTTTCCTTCTTGGTCCTTGACAGTCTCCGAAGGGAAATCCAGGGTATATATTGAAGTTTATATTTCCCTTGGAAGGATGTTAACCTTTCCTTTTCCCTTTTTCTACCTTACCTCTTACTGAAGTGAAACAACTTACTGTTGTCTACCTTTGATTCAGTGGAAGGGTGAGTCAGAGAATGTCAACATCCACCAATCACAGGAAATAGGGTTTTGCTAAAAAAAAATGCAAAGAGAAATATTGAGCCTTAGTGGAATAGGTGAGAACCCTACTCCGAAGGAGGTCTAGTCCAGGGGCGCTTCAGTAAAGCATAGACTCCCAAGCCAAGAACGTTGGAATAGGCTTCATAAAGAAAGGCATAGAAATTTAAAGCAAGTGCCATATGGGGGTCACCAAAGTGTAAGGGAACTGGGCCGAGGGTAGCAAGGCCTAGTTAGACCAATTAGCTTAGCGTATAGGGTTTCTTATGCTAAGCCTATAAAAGGAACTCTTGTACCATGTAAAAGAACTTTTTGACATTTATCCTAAAACAGATAGGTTATTACCGCATCCTGCTTCTCATTGGGTTTGGAGTTTATACACATGCTGAGTGTTCATTCCAGGACACTCAGACGTAACTGATATATGCTAATCAGACATTATAGGTATTGATTTAAGGTAATGTACAAATTTGTTATATAGCTACTTTTCAGGTAATGTGTAATTTGCGTACTAATATAAGGTAATATAAAATTTATGTGATTATAGGTATTAATTTAATGTATTGTACAAATTTGTTATCGAATCAGAAAATTTTAGTGTTATATTATTTAACTAGAAATAATACCCGTGCGTTGCACGGGTTTATTTACGCTATTTTTTTAATATAGTATAAAAATTATTATAGTGTAATTAAATTACCAATTTCAAAAATAACTTTTATTATAAATATAATAAAAAATCGTGTTGAGACATCAAAATAATATTTTTGGTATATTAAATTGCTCGTACTAAAGTTCTCTTTGTGTAAATAATTAATATTACTCAATTTTTTTTGAAAGTAATATTACTCAAAATTAGTAATTGATATTTAATAATTATCATTGAATTAATTTTAAAAACTTTGGTTGTAACCTATTTTTTATTTGAGTTCTCTGTTATTGGGTTTATTATTATGGATTCAATTGCAGAGGGGCTGATTTGTCATATATTCGGTTGTAAACATTGATACTTAGTTAGGGGAATATTGTCCCAGATGTTATTCCATTCTTTAATCATAACTAATCCTTAAAAATCAATTTAATAATTTATTTATTTAACAATTTGAAGAAACCTTAAGTGAATATGAAATATTTTAAATCAAGTAATAAGATTTTAATATAAGTTATAATAACATATTTTTTTAAACTGTTTTTTCCCTTTAGCCTTTGCTTTTCCTATTTTTTTCTATTTAGCTTTTATGTACTGTTTCTACTTAATTTCTTTGCTTTTTCCTTTTGTATTCTCTTTAGGGAGTTTGAACTTTTACCTATTCCATGAGAAAGATGTTCTCATAAATAGTATTTTTATTCTATCGAGAAAAAAATTTAAGTTTAGTCAACTTTTGTTATAATTTTTTTTATCGAAAATGAAAGTAGTATTATTAATAATGAATGAAGCATGCATAAAAGGTTCTCATGGCAATTACAAAATATAAAAGACTTTTGTTATAATTGTTTTTCTCTGTTATGTTTCCTCAAGTTATTTTTACTTCTATATAATAGATCAAAAATCATATTTAAATAATATTTTTCAAATAATACGTACATTTCATATAGTAATAATAAATACCTTATAGAGACATTTTTTAAAATTTTCAACTATTTTTTCGACATTATTTATTAATAAATATTATTTATAAGTAAAAAATAGTAATAAGTTTTATTTTTAAAAAATTTCTCAACATATGATAATTTAATAATTTTTAAAAAATTTATCCTTTCTGATAATTTTAATTGATAATTGTTATTAACAATTAGTAAAGAAAATTTCACATTTGGTCCCCCAACTTTCTCCTTTCTGCAAAAAATCGTCCCCTAACTATGAAATTAGCGAAAACCGTCTTGGAAGTTTACACCCCACTGTTGTCTTTTGCAAAAATCGTCCCCCAAAATGACGGTTTTTGCTAATTTCGTAGTTGGGGGACGATTTTCACAGAAATGACAAAGTTGGGGAACAAATATGCAATTAAGCCTAAAGAATATAAACAAATTATTATTAAAAATCTATTAATGGTATTAATGTAAACATAGTCAATTTCAATTATTAGAATTTTTTAAAAATTCACCTCAAGTTGTAATGAATAATTCAAATTTAAATATTTAATTTTAAATAAGAGAAATTGAAAAGTTTTAAATTTTAATATTTACATTTAAATATGAGAAGTTGAAATCTTTTACAATTAATAATTAATATATATTGAATAATAATGTGGATGTAGTTTTTATTTTAGTTTTCAATTTTTTTATTTAATTTATTTTCTACAAAATAAATTTATTATTTATTTATGTGTTTAATACTATTTTTTCAAGTCTGCTTTACATATGCATTTAAATAGATTTAGATATATATATATATATATATATATATAGAAATTTTTTAAATTTTAAAAGTATTTATCTAAATTATTTATTCATAAATATTATTTTATTATTAATTTTTATTTTTATTATTTTTCAAATGCAAAGCTCAAGTCCTTTTTTTTCCTTAAGCTCAAGTCAATTTTAAGTTTATGAATGTTGTTATTTAATATAAGTAGTTGAATAGTTTTTTATAATACTAAAATTTTCAGTTTTTAATTTATTTAATATTGTTATTTTTTAATGTATTTAATATAAAATTTTGAGAGCTTTATGATTTAATGCACTTAATGCATGCAAAAACTCAAGTCTCCTTTACATATATATATAGATGTAATTTTTTGTGTATTAATATGTATTTATGGCGAAATTTGAATAGGATGACAAATATTTGACAGTGACTTTTAATCAATTGTTCTTTTTTTCTCCATCAGAAAACTTTTAATCAATTATGCTATTGAAATTTATTCTTATATTGAATTAATGATTTTTGAAAGCAAAAGGAAGTTTAATAATAATGATAAAGAAAATTGAGAACAATGCTCTCAAGTCAAAGGAAATTAAATACCGCCAAAGGGAAACCAACTCAACAATCCTCTTATGTTAAATTAATAATGTTTTATAATTTACAATTATGGTTATGGCTAATTTAAAATTCTTAAGGTAATGTATAATTTGCTGACTATTTTATAATTTACGTGATTATAAAAAATGTTAGGGCCGTAAAAAAATGTTAGTGATGAATTCAGAATTTGAATTCTTTAGTGGTATATTATTTGAGGTAAAGTTTCTTACATTAATGCTGACTATTATGAAATTTGAATAAGATGACAAGCATTTTAAAATTATTATTACATCTTGCAGCAATGCCAGGTGACATTTTGAAAAATGATAAATAATATAAGGGAACGGAGGATAAGACATATTTAATCAGACGAAGTCTACCTCCAAACGAAAGTGTCTTCCGCTTACACTTCGATAACCTCTTTTCAACCTTAGCAATTACTAGGCCCCAAAAAGAAAGGAGCCTAGGATTCCCCTCCCCCCCCCCCCCCCCCCCCTCTCCCCAATTGGAAGGCCTAGGTATGTAAAAGGCAGGCAGTTGCATTCGTTTGCAATTTAGGGAAGAAGCAAAACTACAAAGACTCCCAATTTCAACACCAACTCCCTCACTCTTGTTTTTCCCAAAATTTACCTTCAAGCTCACAATCAATTCAAAACATCTAAGAATGCTCTTAATCACAAAAATGAACCTCACAGAAGCATGCTCAATAAAGAGTGTGTCATCTGCGAATTTCAACAAAGAGACTTCGATCATCGGATCTAAATTAAACTTGAAGACCTCAAATTCACCTAAACGGACAATTTGCTTCATCAAGCCATTTAATCCCTCCGCCACCATGCGATAAGAATGGAGCCAAGGGATCACCCTGACGAAGACCCTTCTCCATATGAAATTCCTCTGTTGGACTCCCATTAACTAGCACCGAAACTGAAGTAGACACAAGACACCCCCAGATCCAACTTATCCATCTTTCGCTGAAATTCATTCGTCGCCTCATGTAAAACAAGATATCTCATTTCGCCGAATCGTATGCCTTCTCATAATCTACTTTCATGATAAAATTTAGGCGTTCCTCTGTTTTGCCTCATGCACAAACTCATTGGCTGTCAAGGCACTATCCATAATATTTTTACCCCCCACAAATGCAGATTGACATTCATCTATAATCTTCGGAAGGAACTTCTTCAACTTGTTTGATAAAATTTTAGACACAATTTTATACATACAGTTCACTAGGGAAATGAGACGAAAATCATTCAAGCCTTGTGGAAGTTCTCCACTTTTGGAATCAGAGCTATGAATGATGCATTGGAGCCCCTCGGCCAAGAACCATTTACATGAAAATCATCTACAACCCGTTTGAAATCATATTGCATTCTTTCCCAGAATTCCTTGATAAATCTTAAATAAATCTCGTCAGGACCGAGACTCCCCCCCCCCCCAACCCCAAACAGCCTCCCTCACCTCCTCCATAGAAAAATTGGCATCATGGGACATAGCTTCAGAATCACTAAGAGCATTAAAAGGTACCTCATCCAACTTTGGAGCGTCCCAATGATCCTCTTTGAATTTCAAGGTAAAGAAGTCCAAAACCGCCTCCTCGACTGCTCCCGGATCTTCAATCCAAGATCCATTCAGATTTAACCCTACCATACCTTGGTTGGTGGAGATCTCGACCTCTTCCGAGCCAAAGCTAAAAAGGAAGCCGGAGCTTGGTCCATAACTTTCTTCTGAGATTTACCATGGCATGAAAAAACTGTGAATTTGCGTCTCCCTCCTTCACCCATTTGATTCTAGATTTCTGTCTCGCGAGCGATTCAGTCTGATTAGATACCCTCCAAAATTCCATGCTAATTTCCTTCCTTAAGATCAGCTCATCATCTTTCAAAGGAGATGATTCAGCTTTGATGTCAAACTCGTTCAATTTAGATACTGCCTCCTTTATATTATCTTAAAAATTCTATTTGAAAACAAGATTAAATTTTTTAATATTTAATTAGTATTTTATTTAGAATATATAGTATTTTGCTATTTTAATATTTAATGGTATATTAAAGAATAAAATATCATGCTATTTTAAATCTAATAGATCATGTGACTAATATTAACAAATTTCTATAAAAAATATTAACAAAAAAATATACAAACAATGGTCAAAGTCAATGAAAATGTGCAGCATGCTCCGGAGGAGATTGACCCTTCCTCGAGTCAGTACCCCCTTGCTCTGGGCATTTTATTAGGGTAAAAATACAATAGATAAGGGGATCTAATGAGAACCTTGACTCCCGACGGGCGAGAAAGGTAAGGTAAGAGACAAAACCAATGCTGCCCATTTTCCAACATTCGGAAAACCCGCCTTCTCACCCTAATGAAAGCCCTCGACTATTATGGTCAAGAATTTAATATAATATTCTTTGATTGAGATTTAATACTTTTACTAGTGTGTTTTGACTTTTTATGAGAATAACATTTATGTGAATGATTAAATTAATTCAATTTGACGTTTTTTTAAAGTAAGAATTTAATATTTTTAGATAGAGTAATAATGATATGAGGACATCATTTGCAACAATAAAACATTTTAAGAACTAAATCTGCCAAAAGCTTTATTGAGGGACTAAAATCATCATAGTGAAGATTAAAGGGATCAAAAACACAATTAAGCATGTTCTTTTCATATGAATTATATTATATGCCGAGATAACAATATAACTTTTAGGATCCACATTTTAAAAGAAATCATAGACATGCAAAAGAGAAAAATAATGAAATGTAACATAAATAAATAAATAAACCTAATGTCGACGTTGTCCTTTTCATATATAAATTTATATAACTATAAAATAATACTTGTTGTAAAATATTACTTCTTCAAATATTTTATAAAATAATAAATTTTATATAAGTCATGTTGTAAAATTTGCGAATGAAATTCAAATTATTGAATGATATAAATTATAATATTATGATATAAAAGAAATTAGACTAAATAATAATAAGAATTATTTTCAAACATACATTTTGATGCACGGGTTTTTTGCTTACAAATATTTAAGTTATTATACTATTTCTCAAAATTATCTATATTAAAAATTCTATTTGAAAACAATAGTAACAAGTAATATTTAATTAGTATTTTTTTTAAATATATCAATATTTTGATTTTTTTTAAATTTAATGGTATATTAAAGAAGAAATTTAATTTCAAATTTCAAAAAAAAGGAGAAATTTAAATTAAAAGACCATGTGACTAATATTAATTAACGAATTTCTAAAAAAAATATTACTAACAAAAAAATCTACAAAGAATGGTCAAAATAATAACTCAAAGTTAATGACAATTTTATGTCACTATCTTAGTCGGCATCCCTAGTCCATATGCTAATTGTAACATAACTGTACCTTCATGACCAGGGTTCAAATGCTGACAAGAACAGAGGAAATAGGAATGTCACTATCTTAAAATGTTTCAGCTCTTTACTCTAGGAAATTTGTATTGGTTAATGTGTTGTTGGACTAATGTGATCAGGAATTTAAGGGGAAAATGTATGAAGTTGCACTAAACTTTATAATTTCGGTGCCCACTAGGGTGGTCACTTTTATATTTGGTCCATTGATGGACCAGGCCTAACAACCGTCAGATTTAAGCATCTAGGAATATTCTTTAATTGAATGGCTAGGATTGAATGAATGTTAAAAGGCTAAAAATGTAAATGAACAACCCTAAGGTTCCCTTTCTTCTCCTTGCTTCTGGAAACAACAGAGCCCCATCCACTCTCCTTCATCAAATTGTATTGACGGCGGGCATACGAAGGAGGTTTAGCGTTGTCGACGGCGATAACCGCCTCCGGAATTACAAGTCGGTTACGACAGTGCACGGTGATGGAAACGGAGGGACGATGGTGATTGAATCGTATGTGGTTGACGTTTGCAGTCTCTGGCTCAGATCGCAGAAAACATGATTCAAGTATTCAACAATGAAGAAAGAGGAAAAAAACATGACACTCCTCTTCTTCTTCTTCTCTCTCTTAACTTACTATCATTCATGTTTTTTTTTCGGTGGCGATGAATCGTATGTGGGTTATGATGTTATTGTACCATGGACATATAGATACATGGCAAGATGAGCCCGTATTGGAAATTGGTCTTGGACATGTAGGTGTTTTTCCCTGGAAAGGGGGGAAATAGAGATGATGTTGCGGCTTAGCCGATTTGGGTTTGATGTTTCTGGATTGCGATTTGAACCTTCTGGGCTCTGATTTGAAGATTTGGGTTGAGAATTTGGGGAAAATGTTGAAGGATTGAGGGTTTAGGGTGGTAAACGTTGAAGATCTGGGTTGTTCAATGAGTTTGCAGAGAGTGTGAGTGGTGGGAATTGATAGAAATTCCCCCAAATCAATAAATTAAAATTTGAACAACGAATCAAAATTGAAAAAAAATAAGAGGAGGAAAAGGAGGAATTGAAATTGATTTCAAAATCCCAATTTCCATGAGTTATGTGAATCAACATGAACCCATCACAATTCTCTCTGTTTTTTTCCCTGTCACAATTCACCACAAATTTATTTCTCAATCAAATCTCATTTCATATTGAAACTCTGTACTCTGTTTCGATTGCAGATTTTTTTTTGATGCAGAGAATGAATGTTGAAGATGATTGTTGAGGAAAAAAGATGAACCGGTTCTTTTGACATCACCAGAATATGCATTCTGCAAGAATGGCGCGCTATCACCTGCTTCACTCATGACTGCTTCTGATCAAACGCAAACAGGGGATTCAGCTGATGATTCTTCTCATTATCATTCAATTCAGCTGGTAATTAGTTCTTGTTTGTTTGGGTTGGATCAATGGAGAAAGAAATACAAAAAATGTGGAAAAGGGTAAAAACATGGGAAAAGGCAAAATTGCCCTTTGGTCCACCGGTGGACCAAAATACAATTAGCCCACCCTAGTGGGCACATTTCATCCGTCGTTCCTAAATTCTAATTATTATTATTATAACATGTCTTTTTGTTAACTAAAGTTTTTTTTTTGGTAAGCTTTGTTAACTAAAGTTAAGTTAACCCGCAAAGGTTTACTTAGTCATTATCATTAGTTATTTTTAAGTTTTAAATCTTTTATTAATGTTTTTATTAAAAAATTATATAAAATTTTCCAATGTTTAAATGAAAATTAAAAAACCAAGAACATAAAAGTAAAGAGCACTTGAGAGAGTACTCCTGCACTCTTGGGATTTAATTGTACAGCCACGTCGCAGATTTGTATGAGGCTTATAATCAATTACTTTTTGGGGAATGGGAAAAATCATAATTTTTTTTTGAAACTCATAATTAATTTCTTTAATATCAAAGAAGCATTTTATTCCGTCAAAAACAAAAGAAGCATTTTAAACGATAGCTTTTAGAAACCAAACAGTAAATATATCTAAGAGTGTATAAATTATTTGAAACTAGCGCATTTTCGGGTGCGTTTTTTTATAATTTTAAATTGATCATATTAAAAAAACTTTTATGATTTTTTATTTACAAAATATTAATAAACGATTTAAAAATATTAATGATCAAAATTATTAATTATTGGTGAGTTAACTCCAGTCAACGATTTTGATCATTATCTGTGGATGTTTTTATAAATAGTGTTTTTAGAAATTTGTTAATATTAGTTGCATGGTTTATTAAGAATGATATTTATACCATTAAATTTTATAACATCAAAATATTGATATCGTAAGAAAAATACTAATTAATTTTTTTTAAAGGAAAATAATAATTAAATATTAAACTTCTTACTATTATTTTCAAATAGAATTTTCAATATGGATAATATATATTAAGAAATAGTATAAATACATTAAATATCTTTAAACAAAAACCGTAAATTGAACGGAAAAGCCGACTTACTGGTACTCTATATAAGGTTGCAAGTACATTATTTTTATCTTCATTCTCATTCTCCAGTAAAATAGTGTAAGAGAATGATATGATTTCAATGCGTGTCTTTCATTGATAAAATACATTGTATATATAGATACAATAGAGTTGACCTAGGCTAGTAATTACAGATAAATCTAAGCCTAATTACAGGAAAATCATAATGACATAATATTCTATCACACCCCCGCAGTCGAAGCGGAAGGTTCACTGACGCTGAGACTGGAGCGAAAGTCATCAAATAGAACCCGAGGAAGGCCTTTGGTGAAGATGTCTGCAATCTGGTGACGAGAAGGAACATGAAGGATACGTGCCTGACCACGGGCGACCTTCTCGCGAACAAAGTGAATGTCCATCTCAATGTGTTTAGTGCGCTGATGCTGGACAGGATTGCCGGATAGGTAGATGGCACTAACATTATCACAATAGACCAAAGTAGCCTGAGAAAGAGGAATGTGAAGCTCTAAAAGCAAGTTGCGTAGCCAACATGATTCAGAAACCACATTAGCGACGCCTCGGTACTCAACCTCAGCACTAGATCGAGAAAGCGTGGGTTGTCTCTTGGACGACCAGGAAATGAGGTTGTCGCCGAGAAACACACAGTAGCCAGAAGTAGACCGACGAGTGTCGGGACATCCACCCCAATCTGCATCGGTGTATGAAATAAGCTTCTCGATAGGAGAAGGATAGAGATGCAAGCCAAACTGTAAGGTGCCCTGAACATAACGCAGGATGCGCTTCAGTGCAAGCATATGCTCGGTGCGGGGGGCATGCATGTGAAGGCACACCTGCTGAACAGCATAAGAGATGTCAGGACGGGTAAATGTGAGATACTGTAAAGCCCCAGCAAGACTCCGATATAAAGTAGGGTCATCACACGGAGTACCAGCAGAAGTACTGAGTTTCTGCTTGGTGTCAACTGGAGTGGCAGAAGGATTGCACGAGGTCATACCGGCCCGAGCAATAATGTCACGTGCATATGTACTCTGACTGAGAAAAAGTCCACCTGCATGTCTGGTGACAGCAATGCCCAAGAAATAACTCAACGGTCCCAGATCCTTCATAGCAAACTCAGAGGCAAGAAGAGCCATGATAGATTTGCGAAGGTCATGAGAAGAGCTGATGAGTATGATGTCATCAACATAAAGCAGGAGGTAAGCCATGTCAGAGCCGCGTCTGTAGACGAAAAGAGAGTGATCAGAGGTGCTATGCTGAAACCCAATGGTGGAGACATAATCTGCAAAACGCTGGTACCAAGCGCGAGGCGCTTGCTTCAACCCATAAAGAGATTTCCGCAGGCGACACACATAATCAGGATGAGTACGGTCACGAAAACCCAATGGCTGATGCATATAAACTGTCTCATGTAGATCACCATGGAGGAAGGCATTCTGAACATCTAGTTGGTGAATGGGCCAAGACCTGGAGAGGGCAATGGTGAGAACTGTGCGAATGGTCGCTGGTTTCACCACAGGACTGAAAGTCTCATCACAATCAACACCTGCAATCTGTGACCTGCCATCACCTACAAGACGAGCTTTATAACACTCAAAACAACCATTAGCTTTCGTCTTATGACGAAAAATCCACATGCAGCGAATGATATTAACATCACGAGGACGAGGTACCAAATCCCAAGTATTATTTCTAATTAAAGCATCAAATTCAGACTGCATGGCGGATTTCCAATTTGGGTCTGACAGAGCTAGCTTCGGGTTTTTGGGAAGAGGTGAGATGGTGGGATCATCAATGGTGACAAAAAGGTTGAAGAGCTTTCTAGGTTTGTAGATACCTCGCATGCTGCGAGTGGCCATGGTACGGATAGGGGGTACAGGTAGAGTCGGCAAGGGTGGTGACGGAGAGGATGGTAGGGAGTCAGAAGAGGAGGAAGATGGCGTATGGGGTGGGGGTGTGGTCACGGGAGAAGGGACTGCAGGAGTAGGGCTAGGCGCAGGTAAGGTGGATGGATGAGTCCATTGGTGAAGAAAAGAGGGATGTATAGTATCGGAGAAGCAATCATATGTGGAGGGAGGAGAGGTAGGCATGGTGGCAAAGGGAAACTGAGTCTCATCAAAGATGACATGTCGGGAGATAATGATTTTTCTGTGCGACAAATCAAAACACTTATAACCTCTGTGATGAAGTGGGTACCCTAGGAAGACACACGGGGAGGAGCGGGGTTGTAATTTGTTAATGGTAGTGGAAGGAACTAAGGGGTAACAAAGACAACCAAAAACTCGCAGATGTGTGTAAGACGGGTCACGACGATACAGAAGTTGAGTAGGAGAGAGATGAGACAGAGATTTCCGAGGAATGATATTAAGGAGATAGGTAGCCATTTGAAGGGCATGATGCCAAAAAGACGGAGGAACAGACGCATGAGCGAGAAGAGTACGAATCATGTTGTTAATGGTGCGTATTTTGCGCTCCGCCTTACCATTTTGAGATGATGTATGCGGGCAGGAGAAGCGAAAAATAAGACCATGAGCAGCACAATAATCATGAAAAGATTTATTGTCAAATTCTCGCCCATTGTCACATTGAAGACATTTTACAGAATGAGAAAAATGCGTGCGGATTTGATTCGACAGAGAGGTGAACATTTCAAAAACTTGAGATTTATTACTTAAAGGAAACGTCCACAAGAAATCTGTGAAATCATCCAAGAATAAGACATAATACCGATGACCGGCGGAAGATAAAACAGGCGAAGTCCATAAGTCACTGTGCAAAATGTCAAAAGGCATCACAGTAACATTATTAGAAGAAACATTAATGGTTTATCCCAAAAGCTTAAGCTGTTGGGTAAGGGCCACATTAATGGTTTTATATTATATTCTAACACGCCCCCTCACGCAAGAGCCCTTTTGGGCTTGAAGCGTGGATAATTGCACAGGCCCACCTACCATGTGCTTAATTAAATTCCACTTTTTAATTAGAAAGTGAGGGGAGCAAGGATCGAACTCTAGACCTCTCGGTCATAGAGGCTCTGATACCATGTCAAATAACCACTTTATCCCAAAAGCTTAAGCTGTTGGGTAAGGGCCACATTAATGGTTTTATATTATATTCTAACAAATAGACCTGAGAATATCCTCATAGAAAGGGTTTGCGGCAATTCAAATACCATAGCCATGGCATTTAACACAGATAAAATTAGCGTATTGCCTGACTCTTTACTCTCCACCATTGTTTCCTTGATACCGTTTAAGGAAGTGGTAAGAACTTCTATCCTCTCTAAAATTTGATAGACATTTTTAAGTCTACATCAAACATAGAATTTGATGAATTGCCTTTCATCAAAGGAGGTCAAACTTATCGTACAAGTCCAAAGAAAGGCTTTTCTTGAGTTCATGGAACTTTGGATTGCTAATCATACAGGAACTATCGTGAATAAGTTCTCTTTGAGATTATCAATGCCTGAAAAAGCTAAGAGGGTCGTGAGAAAATGCATTGCTTTCGCCATAAAACAAAGGGTAAAGGAGTTGGCGTTGGAATTTTGTGATCCAAATTTGGATTGTTATTTTACTACTAATTATATCAATCACGATGCCTCGTTTGAGTTGCCAACACATGTTTATGGTCATACATGCCTCGAATCTTTGAAGTTGTTTTCATGCAGCTTTGTTGAGGCTAAGTTTCTTAACTTTCATGTACTCAAAGAAATTTCTTTGGGTTGGATGGAAGTGAAACTCGCTACTATTAAGTTCTTGTTGTCAAATTGCGAGGCGCTTGAGAGTTTAATTCTAAAGAGGTGCTGGAATTCAGATGACTTTGATTTACGGGAGGAGAGCCTAAGGTTGAGAAAGTTGATCGTGGACAGATGCATGTTTGGATCTAATAGTAGTTATTTTATAGTCAACGCTCCAAACTTAAGATATTTCTATTATTCCGGGATGAATAATAACTTTTTGGTCATGGATATACATTCTCCTGTGATGGAAGAGGAAGTTCTTGACTTCTGCATTGAGTTTGAAGGACATGCTTTATTTCTCTACAAACTCGTGGAAGATATCTCTAGCCGTAGTACTTTAACTGTTTGCAATTACTTCCTTTAGGTATGTTTTATCTCTTTTTTTGTTATATAGTTGCTTTTCAGTTTGGTTTTACTGAAGAATGTTTGTACTTTTGTGTTAGTACTTCTGTTCGGCTTTACCACAATTTAACATTTTGTATTAATTTGATATGTAAAGGTTGTTCCCACTGGAGGCTGCCTGCTCCGGATGCCACATAGGTCAAATGTGAGCAGTTTGATAATAAATACCTCTTTGGATCAAAATGAGTTTTTAGGAATCACATTCTTACTTAATAGTTGCCCTGAATTAGAGCGTCTCACTATCAAATTGGGCCTCCCAAAAAAATATTTGGTGAGTACTATATCCATAGAATATAATATATATATATATATATATGTATGTCGAGAAAGAGCAAGAAAAAACAATGAAAAATGGGTGGAAAAAAAAAACAATGTGTTTTATCTCTTTAACGGGTTATGCGTTAACTGGTCTCATCTCTTTATGTGTTTTAGTAGCTAAATTTTTATTGTTCATGTTGTAGGATTATGAATTACCTGACAACTTTAACCTCGAGAGATTCTGGACTGATCACGCAAGGGCTTATAATTGCATGGTATATACTCTTAGAGAGGTGGAGGTTAAGGACTTCAAAGGGTCAATGAATGAGATTTTCGTGTGATTACATATTTCATCACCATTGGGAGAGTCTTGAGAAAGATGACTATCAACATATCGAAGGATGATGTTGCCAATCAAGAATGGAGCTTGGATTCTTACTGGCATGACGTGATAAAAAAGCTAATGTCTCAAATGGCTTCAAGAGATTTAGAGATTTCAATTTGTTAGTATTTTAAAATTGTGGAGAATTTAAAATGCTAGATATTTTATTGAATTCAAGGGGTTTATTATATTTATTTATTAGTATACTAAGCGTTTCTCATATAAATAATAATATTAAACTTTTGTTTGATATAATGGAAAATTATTGATCATTAACATTGTGTTAACTTGGTTTATAATTTAATAATTTAACAAATTGACTAAATTTATAATATAAGTAATTTTATTGAATTTATAAATTTTAAATTATAAATAATTTTCTCATTATTATTTCATTACTGTGTTCAAGGGTATTTTATTAATATATTTATATTATTTTCTAATATTTTTGTTTGAATTATTGATAATAAACAAGGTTTTATTGGTACAAATTATTAATAACTAAATTTTTATTAATTTTAATATTCAATAAATTCATAAATAAATTATTTAATAATATTATTATTATTCAGTATATTTAAAATATTTAAACCCTAGAAATTATTAGCCCAGATCGTCACTAAATGGTTTAATATTAATATATGGTATATTTTTACAAGTTATTATTGATTATATGATAAATGTATTTTGTCATTTAATATTTTAATTTTTTTATAAGTAAATACTACTATTACTAAATGAAAGCTGGGGACATCTCGCTCAGGCAAGTTTATTTTTTTCATATTAATCTATAAAGTATATTTTCTTATTAATTAATATATTTTTTTAACTTGAGTCGTAATTAAGTTTCTCATTACTTCTTGGTCAAGTCTGGGGAATCATGATGCCAATCTCGTGCTCTGCTAAGGCTTCTTCGTCCTTTGCTTCCAATTATGATAGTGGAGGCCCTTTGGTAGCGGATGAGGGAGAAGATGAAGAAATAGTAATGACTTAAAATACATTAATTTATTTTCTATTTGTGTTAGTAGACTTTTTTACAAAATAAAATTATAAAATAATAATTATTAATTAGTATATACTAAATAGTAAATAGTAATAAGTAATTAATTGTAATATTAATTTACTAATTAGTAATAATTAATAATGATAAATAATTATTTAAAAATGAAATAATTCAAAATATAAAATTTTAACATTATACTAATAGTAATAATAATGGAAATTCTTAAAAACAATTATGGAAACATTAAAAAATGATGTCCTCTTTTGAAAAAAGAAGATTAAAATTAAGATGATACTGAATCATTTAAATCTTATTTCAGTATTTACTTAGATTAATTTCAAGAATTTTAAATAACACTAACTATATACAATCAAATTATGTAGTTAAATAATACTTTTGTGGCCAAGGACATCACTACCGTATTCCGAGCCAGATTAGTCACGTGAGATCCTTTTCCCCCGTGTAGACTGGTGGCCAAAGGACAAAAAAATAATTATGTAGTTAAATTAGGTTATCTATCTATATCTATATCTATATATATATGTAAAGCACACTTGAACTTTTGCATTGATTACCTTACCTTTGTATTAAATACATTAGATAATTAAACACAAAACTAAAAAAAACAACATCTACTTTATTATTCATCATATTAATTAATAGAGTTTAATTTCTATGCACCGACGGTGTAAAGTTTTTTTACACCGTCAACCAATCAAATTTCAAGATGTGTCACGTCAATTTGAAATTAAATAAAAAGAGAGATTTTCTCTAATTAATAATTGTTAAAATTTTCAATTTCTCAAATTTTAAAATAATTTTTAATAATTATTAAATTTTAATTATTAATTATAACTTGAGGACAAATTTTTAATAATAATAATAATAATTTAAATTGACTACTTTTACATTAATAAAAATATATAGTAAAAATAACTTTTACATTTATAACTCATTGTAAAAAAATTCAAATTCTTTTAATTTTTATTATTAATCATAAGTTGATGATTTTTAAAAATTAACCAGTAAAAGTTATTACTACTTTTTATGTATAAATAAGAAATTAAATACTAAAGTTTTTTTTTTGAACCAAAATACTAAAGCTAGATATCATGTTAATAAGTTATATATATATATATATATATAGAGGATGTATCTTATGAGAAAGATGTTCATATATGAGAACATAAGAATAAATCATGATCGTTGGATCTAATCATGGATAGTCAAGATTAAAAGGTGAAGTCATGTGACATTTTAAAAAAGTCACATGACATTTTTAAGTGGTCATGTGACCATTAATTAGTTTTAATCTTGATCATCCATAATTAGATCTAACGGTCGTGATTTATTCTCATTTTCTCACATAAGATCACATTTCTCATAAGATACATCCCCTATATATATATCATAATATTTTACTTGAGGTCTACATTACTAGCTAGATTAATTAATTTTTATTTTCATTTTCATTTCAATTAATTATTATCGACCTAAGGTTGAAAAAAAATAATAGATACAAAGATAGCATAAACTAATATCTTTTAAATAAAATAAAAATGTTAGATATTGAAATTAGTTAATGGTTGAATGCTTTTTGTAAATATATATTTTAAATTTACTTTTAAAATATGAAATGATTTTGTATGTTGTTTAAATTAACTATAATGTAGTTACGTGTTATTTTAAAAAATAATTTTAAATTTACTTTTGATTTATCTTAAAATGATAATAATAAATTATTTATGAATATTTTATGTTATTAACTTTATTAACTATTAATTGTCAACTTTTCAGTTTCTTATACAAAAGAATAATTTATTAAGTAGTTTTTAACAATAGTTAGAATATTAACTATCAATCATAAATTGAGCGGAAAATAAAGAAATATATTGATATGTAGAAAATATTAGTAATTTAAATTCAATAATATTCTAGATAAAATGTTTTAATGAACACTATAGAAAAATAGTTTCAAAATTAAGTAAATGTCTCTATAAGATATTTACTATTAAATATATCGCTTGCGTGTATTATTTGAAAAATACTTTCAAATGTGTTTTTTGACCTATTATATAGTAGTAAAAATATTTTCTCAAGTTTTCTTATGTTATTAAAAATATTTTCCTTTTCAAAAGAATTTAGGGTTAATGGTCAAATTAGTCCATGTGTTTGTAAGCGTGTTTGATTTTAGTCCCTTTAAGGATAAATGACGCTTAGTGGCAGTCAAAAACTGTCAGTGATTGTTAAAATGACTCCCACCAACCGTAATTATTCCTCAAATAGACTAAAATCAAACTCGTTTACAAACTCATGGACTAATTTGATCATTAACCAAAAATTTTATTAAATTTGAGCAATATCATTTATTTACATACAGAGAACTATAATACAAGCAATTTAATGCATAAAAAAACTCTAATACTCTCTATTTAGATGTCTAAACACGAAAATTTTCCTATTATTTTTATATTGAAAAAATATTTTAATATTCGTTATTTATATAATTACTCTATAGTCATTTTCATATAATATTGAAAAATATTATAAATAAACCCGTGCAACGCACGGGTATAATATCTAGTACATATGTAAAGGAGACTAAAGTTTTTACACTCCTTTACATTGAATGCATTAAATAGTAAAACATTTCCTTTGTATTAATACTTTTAATAATAAAATTAAAAATTAAATAAAAATATCAATCATCAAAATATATACAGATGCTTGGTATAACGCCCTGTATCTTAGACCCTTTCAACACTCTTGGTTTATATGGTTTCAAAAAGGGATTTCCCTGAAATTCCCACAATGGTTCAAAGTCTGGTTTTATCAAGTAGGTCTGGATGAATCAATTTTCCCAGAAGAAGTTTCTGCACTTTCTGGTATCAGAGCCTTTTCCCGTGAGGGAAGGGTTCTGGATCAGTCTGGTTGTTTCGGGTTTTTGATCTATTGTTTCTTTTTAGCTGAATTTTGCTTATCGTTTCTATTAATCACCCCTTATTTCTATCTTCAAACTTAAGAACTAGTGTGAGGTATCCCTGGAGTCTAGTGGTCCCGGCAGTAAAGCCTGATAGGTAGTGAGACCGTTGGTTTAGCTAGATTGGGAAGAAGCATTATCACTCTTAGGATTTTAAGATATTAATATGGCTAGATTAATCAAAACCTTAAGTGAATTAAGCCTAGGAAAAAGCAATAAGATCATAATCCCCTCAACATCCACAGCTGGTCCAAGTAACCAAGATCAAGAACTCTCTAGGGTAGCTCAACAAGAGTTAGAAATAGCCTCTATAGAAAGAGCACTTCAAAACTGGTCAATCCCTATAGTCAAGAAAAAAGAAATATATAAGCAACATACTTTATTCAGTAGATCAGATGATTCTATTTTCACCATAGAATGTTGTCAACATAGTTCTGATCATTCAAGCACTATAAAATTATTAAATGAAGACGTTCTAGATCAACATATTAAGGACGGCTTTAATTTTATTCACATAGGTTTAATACAAGTAGCTGCAAAACCAAATTTTCGTTTAGGAATTAACTCTCCTGTAATTGTAATGTTAAGAGATATGAGACTATTAAAACCTCAAGATTCATTAATTGCAGTCCTAGAGTCAAATCTTCATGATGGTCCTGTCTTCTTTAACTGCTATCCAAATTATGCCATGAATCTTCAAAATAGTTGGACTAGAAATGCTATACAATTAGATTTATTAGCAAATAATGATATATTTGAAGAAGAAAGCGATCCTTTCTCAATAATATATAGAGTTTATTACAAAGTTTCTAAGATTAATTATAATTTTAAAGCCTTAAGATCATCACCAAAACAAGAAACCGTCATGTTAGAAGCTAACTTAAAAAGATCTTCAGTACAAGTTCCTAAGAAACTTACTCATGAAGAAGTCATGAGTAAAATTCCCGAGGAATGGGTATTTAAGAATTCTTTACCTCAACCAAAGATTCATAATACTCAGGTTAGAGAATTATTTCAAGAAGGAGCAAATCTTGCTTTAAGAATGAATAGATCAAACTCATTTAGCATAAGAACTCCTCAACAATTATACCGTGTAGATCTTCCAAGATCTTCGGTATCATCAAAACTTAAGGGACTAGATACAACTTCCAGCCCTAACATAGCAACCCCTATATATCAAGATGAAGAATCAAGTTCAAATAACTATTCTCCAACCCCATCTCAGATTAACATGATAAGTAGGGTAAATAGTTTTGAAATAGACAAGGATTTAATTAGAAAAGAATTTATGGCTGATTATAATAAAGATAAAAGGGTATGGTACTTCAAGAATTTTAGTAAACAAGAAACTGAAAATTTTAGAACCTTATACTATAAGGAGATGGAAGTTTCTGAAATAAATATCTATTTCTTTGACTGGTTCAATAATTACTGCACAGCCAATACCATTAACTATCCTTTCAAGAAAGATATAAACCCAGTTACAAAAATAGATACTGTTTGGAAAACTCCTGATAATAATACTATTACCTCAGAATATCCTCCACAGACTGGAGTGAAATTAGCCATAAAGGATGGTCAAGAAATTGAAGCCTCTCCTTATAAAGCAGAAGCCAATAAAATTCATCAACAATTAAATTTTACCAACACCATGTTAACAGTCATGGCAAAACAACTAGGAAGAATAGAGGTTCAAACACCTGAACCCTCAGTTATACATAAGGAACCTCCTTCGTCATTTACTTTAGGAAACCCTTTACAAACCCCTATCTTCAAAATTCCTCAATACACTAAGGAAGAATTTAATTCTTTCAACCTCTCAGGAAGTATAGAAAAATTAAAAGAAAAATTAAACAAACTCTCATTAAATAATTTAGAAAAAGATTTAAATATTAATAAAATTAGAAAATTTGGGCCAGATAGTAACACAAGAGCTTATTATCCAAGACCCACCTACTCTGATATGAGATTTGAAGAAAGAAGAGAATTTGTTCAAAATACTTTTAATGGAACCAGCCTCGATGAATGGAATATCGACGGCTTTAATGAACAAAATATATTGGATATTACTCATCAAATGATTATGGCAGCCACGGCCTATAGGGTTCATAACAATACAGACAGAAATGCAGCATTAATGATTACTCATGGCTTCACTGGTCAGCTACGTGGCTGGTGGGATAATATCATGACTCCTGAAGATAAATCAACAATCTTAAATAAGAAAAAAGAAAATGGAGAAGAAGATGTTGTAGCAACATTAATATATACCATTATACTTCATTTTATAGGAGATCCAAGTATCTTTAGAGAAAGGGCTTCAAGCCAGCTCTCTAATCTATATTGTCCTACCATGTCAGACTATAGATGGTATAAGGATACCTTCTTTTCAAAAGTAACCTTAAGAGAAGATGACAACAACGCCTTCTGGAAGGAGCGCTTTATTGCCGGATTACCCAGATTAATGCAATCAAAAGTATTAAGCAATCTATCTCTTTTTAATCAAGGAAATCCAGTAAATTTCAATTCATTATCCTTTGGACAACTTCATAATACTGTAGTTTATACAGGAATTCAAGTATGTACTAACTTTAAACTTCAAAATAAAATGCAAAAAGATATGCAAATTTCAAGAAAAGAAGTAGGTAGTTTCTGTGAACAATACGGAGTAGAACTTTTACAGGCTCCTAGTTCAAAAGCCAGACGAAAAGCTAGATCTCAAACAAAACAATCTCAAGGCTATAAAAGAAGAAAACCATTTCAAAAGAAACCCTATGAACAAAATCCTTCAACCCAAAAACCTCCAACCAAGAAAACTACCCCAAAGAAAAAGAATGTATGCTGGAAATGTGGTAAGCCAGGTCATTATGCAAACAAATGTAAAACTCAACAAAAGATAAATGAGTTAGATTTAGATCAAAAAATCAAGGATAGTCTAATTAGTGTTCTTATTAATAGTGAAGATTCTCAGTATTCTTCAGAATATGAAGGAGATGAAGACCAAGATATAAATCTGGTCGAATATTCATCAGACTCTCATTCCTCTTCAGACGAAGAAGAAAGAAAGGAATGTATCAAAGATAGTTCAGGATTCTGTGATTGTGCAGGATGCCTAGGACAAAATGTCAATACATTAACACAAGATCAAACTATGAGTTTAATCTCTATAATAGATAAAATGGAAGACTCTCCCTTAAGAGATGAATTTTTACAACAATTAAATCTTCTAGTTAAAAAAGAAGAAAACTTAAAAAAAGATATTAGCCCTCCAATAAATAGCATGAATGAAATTTTCAATAGGTTTAGGCCAAAACCAACAATAACTTTGTCAGATCTTCAAGAAGAAGTAAAAATATTAAAAGAAGAAATCAATCAACTTAAGCAAAATGATCTTAGTCTAGAATTCCGGTTAATGGAACTAGCGGGAATAGAAATTATTAAAACTCAAGAAAATCTAGCTAGTACCTCAGGAACCAAACAAATCCATAATGAGGAAGAACCAGAACCAGACAAAAATTATCTTAATCTCCTTAGTATAGTTATAACTCATAAGTGGCATTCTGAGATAACCCTAGTCATTAATGACTTTCGGATCAATATAGTAGCCTTAATAGACAGTGGTGCGGATATTAATTGTATCCAAGAAGGATTGATTCCTACTCAGTTTTACGAAAAAACTAAGGAGGGAGTTAATAGTGCAAATGGGACTAAAATGAATATCCAATATAAACTATCAAATGCTAAGATTTGTAAAAACCAAATCTGTTTCAGAACTTCTTTTGTATTAGTTAAAAATATGACAGAACAAATCATTTTAGGAACTCCATTCATTTGTCTTTTATATCCTATAAACAATATAGATGAGAAAGGGATAGTTACTCAAGTCTTGGGAAAGACTATTACTTTTCCCTTTATAAAACCACCTCAAAAGAGAGAACTACATTTATTAAAAGAAATCTCTACTTCTAGAATAAATACCATTACTAGAAAAAAGAAACATATTAATTCTTTGCAAAAAGAAATTAAATATTATAAAATAGAAGAACAACTCAAAAGATCTAATATTCAAAAAATTATTAAGAACTTTCAAAATAAAATAGAAAAAGATTTATGTGATTTAAATCCAATGGCTTTTCATCACAGAAAAATGCACACAATAGAATTACCTTATGTAGACGGATTTAAAGAAAAAGATATTCCTACAAAAGCCCGGCCCATTCAGATGAATGAACAATACTTAAAATATTGCAGAGAAGAAATAACAGAATATCTCAATAAAGGATTAATTCGACATTCCAAGTCCCCTTGGAGTTGTACGGGATTTTATGTCATGAATGCCTCCGAATTAGAAAGAGGAGCCCCTAGATTAGTCATCAATTATAAACCTCTGAATAAAGTATTAAAATGGATAAGATATCCATTACCCAATAAAACCGATCTTATCAAAAGATTACATAAAGCAACAATATTCTCAAAATTTGATATGAAATCAGGATATTACCAAATTTCAGTGAGGGAGGAGGACAGATATAAAACTGCTTTTGTCGTCCCTTTTGGTCATTATGAATGGAATGTCATGCCACAAGGCTTAAAAAATGCGCCTAGTGAATACCAAAACATCATGAATGATATATTTTATCCTTACATGGATTTCACCATAGTGTATCTAGATGATGTTCTAGTATTCTCAAAAGGTATAGACCAACACATTCAACATTTAGAAAATTTTATAGAAATCATTAGGAAAAATGGATTAGTAGTTTCAGCAAAAAAGATGAAAATCTTTGAAACTAAAACAAGATTTTTAGGTTATGAAATTCATCAAGGACAAATTACTCCAATACAAAGATCATTAGAATTTGCAAAAAACTTTCCAGATGAATTAAAAGAAAAACCCCAATTACAGAGATTCTTAGGATGTGTTAATTATGTAGCAGATTTTATCCCTAATATAAGGATAATTTGTGCCCCCTTATTCAAACGACTTAGGAAAAACTCCCCACCATGGTCTGAAGAAATGAGCCATAGTGTTCGGGAAGTTAAAAGATTAGTCCAAAGTCTACCCTGTTTAGGAATACCAGACCCAGAAGCTTCATTAATCATAGAAACTGATGCCTCAGAGCTAGGGTATGGTGGTATACTTAAACAAGTAAAACCCCAGACTTCAAAAGAACAAATTGTTAGGTACCATTCAGGTATTTGGCACCCAGCACAACAAAAGTATTCTACAGTCAAAAAAGAGATTCTTTCAATAGTTTTATGTGTTCAAAAATTTCAAGATGATGTTTTTAACAAGAGATTCTTGATAAAAACTTATTGCAAAGCTGCACCTTCAGTTTTACAAAAGGATGTTCAAAACCTAGTTTCAAAACATATTTTCGCTAGATGGCAATCATTACTTTCTTGCTTTGATTTTGAAATAACTCATATCAAAGGAGACAATAACTCTCTTCCAGATTTTCTGACAAGAGAATTTTTACAGGGAAAAAATGAGTGAAAAACCAAAGTCCAAAGATCAATATGGACCCCCACTGGGTTCAACATCATCATCAAGTTCAAAGGCAATAGTAGTAACCCCTCTCAAGAGTGCTGGATCATCCGCACCAGCCACCCCTTCAAAATCCTCTCAAAGACTTACTACCTCACAAATTGTCAAAGCACCTCCTCCAAATCAAAAAGCTCCATTAGTCCCACTGACTAATAAATATACCGTATTAGCTCAACCCTCTTCAAAATCTCCTGTCAAACCTGAGTCAACAGAATATTTAGAAAAGCCAGAAGGCTTACCCTCTCTCATCATAGAAAAAGAATATTTCCATTTATATCCAAAAGAGATAGCAACCCAGTTATTTCCGCCCAACTTTCAATATGTCCCAGGACATCCCAAAAAGACCCGACTTTTTTATGAGTTTATCCTCGTTGATTCTGACTCAATAGAGGTTACCCATACTCCTGACAAACAAGGAGAGATAGCCTTTTCAAAAATCAAAATCATCAAAGTTCTTTCGGCACAAGATTGGAATGCCCCTCTTCATGACTTCAAAAACTTTTTTAGGCAGTTTGACCCCCCTAGTTATAATTACTATGACTACACAGATGCTTGGTATAACGCCCTGTATCTTAGACCCTTTCAACACTCTTGGTTTATATGGTTTCAAAAAGGGATTTCCCTGAAATTCCCACAATGGTTCAAAGTCTGGTTTTATCAAGTAGGTCTGGATGAATCAATTTTCCCAGAAGAAGTTAAGCCTTTATTCAAATATTTTGTTCAAAGGACCAATTTCGTTATGGAAGATCAACTCCTTATGTTCGCAGCTTCCCAAGCCATCTCATGGATATTAACTTGGGACTGGAGATCTGTCCAAATCCTTGATGATACAGAATTATACCAACTTTATCGAATCTTCAGGATAAAGTGGTGGGCAAAGTTCAACATTTCATTAATACAGCAAACTAAAATTGAAGCATCGGCAAAAACCTATCATCTTACTCAAAAGAGCAAGAAGCAATTATCCGCTTCACCTGCTCCCTGTCTCTCTCAAGAAGCCTCATTCCTTCAAGAAAAATCAAAAATCATGGCAGAACTAGCCTCAGCCAGCTCGCCAGTAGAATTTCAAAAAAGATTAGACATGATATCAGGAAGTCAGAAATCAGATTCATCAGCTGAAGACACTTCATCAATCAAAATGGAAAATCAACTTCAAGATAATGAGGATGACTGTTTTGGAATCAGTTATCATTCATTCACCTAATCGGCCACTGGTTTCCATTACAAAAGGACAAAAAGATCAACATCAACACCCTTCATTATGGCAGACAGAGAATCTGCTACTTTTATCATAATCTACTGCTTTTATCATGTAACCCTAGTTACTTTTATAAAGCATAGTTACTTTCTAAAAAGTAATCATGGTCAGAATAGCCTTAGTTGCTTTTCAAGAACCAGAGTTACTTTTACAAGTAATCATGGTTGGTTTAATGTGTATAAATAGGCATCATAGAGCTGTAGAGAAGGCATCAGGTTTTTCCCTACCTCTCTCTCTCTCTCTCTCTCTCTCTCTTTCCACTAGTATGCTTGTAATTTCTGAAGTTCCTCTTTGAATAAAAGCTTGTTTCTGTAAGTACTCTGAGTTTTCATATTTCATATTTGCAAAATGTTTTTTATTTTCTGCACTTTCTGGTATCAGAGCCTTTTCCCGTGAGGGAAGGGTTCTGGATCAGTCTGGTTGTTTCTGGTTTTTGATGGTATAAGGATACCTTCTTTTCAAAAGTAACCTTAAGAGAAGATGGCAACAGCGCCTTCTGGAAGGAGCGCTTTATTGCCGGATTACCCAGATTAATGCAATCAAAAGTATTAAGCAATCTATCTCTTTTTAATCAAGGAAATCCAGTAAATTTCAATTCATTATCCTTTGGACAACTTCATAATACTGTAGTTTATACAGGAATTCAAGTATGTACTGACTTTAAACTTCAAAATAAAATGCAAAAAGATATGCAAATTTCAAGAAAAGAAGTAGGTAGTTTCTGTGAACAATACGGAGTAGAACCTTTACAGGCTCCGAAGTATCATATGAGAAAACATTTCTTATATGAGAAAGATAAAAATAATTTTTGACCATTAGATTAAAATAAGGGGCTAGGATTAAAACACTCAATTAAAATATCACGTGCCACACTTCCACCCTTCTTCTCCCACCAAGTTTACTCTCTGGGATAACCTGTGATCCATTCCTCAGTCCCCGAATCAATATCCCAACTGCAGCACAATGCAATATTTGAAAAGGAAATTCCCAATTGTAGCAACAGCACAAATTTTTATTGTTTTCTTCCCTCCTGTATCGTTTTAATCATATCCATATACCCTAGAAGTTTTGATCTTTCTTCTTTGGCGGTGGTGCTTATGCAGTTAATAGAGTAATAGAGTAGATCTAATTGCAGAAACACAGAAAATGTAAGGATTGGGACATCTAATTTCGAACCCCACAAGTGGTTGGGTTTGCAGCGATGGATCTAATTGCAGAACTTGGTTTCACTGTGAGGCAGAACGCACAAGAAGTATCATGTGTTAGTTTTTTTATCTCTTTAACTTCTTCTTTCACAGCAAAGCTCACTTCAAAGGAAAGAAGGGAATAAGATATAGGAAAGAAGGGGATGGGATATATATGGCTTGCAGCCCTTTTGTATGTTTGGTTATGCGTAATTTAGTGGTTTTCAGAACCGGGGTTTATGATCAAATTAAGTTCAACTCTCTCTTTGCATAGAATTGAATTGAATTATGGATGCAATAGTCACTAAATCATTCACTTACTGGATGATTGCAGCAACAGTAATGAAGAGGGAATGTGATGAAGGAGACAAGAGCTATGGAAAAACAGCGAACGTGATGAAGAAGGAGGGTTAATTTCAGAACGCGAAGAAGGTTTCTAAACGTGCAAAGGAGCATTAGGTGAGGCACGTGAGTGGGTTAAGTGAGGATTTAATCTGGTCCATTTATTTAAATCTGATGGCTTATAATTATTCTCACCTTTCTCACATAAGAGGGGCTTTTTAATATGAAACACCCCCTATATATATATATATATATATATATATATAAAAGTGAAATTGTCTTAACTTTTTTTACAACAAAAAGCTCTATTATATAGAGGTTCTTTGGAGCAAACCTCTCCCAAGTGAGGAAACCAGAATGGAACTAGTTAAAACCACACAATCAGCAGCCAAAACACGCTAGATGGGGAAAAAAAAACAGAAAACAAAACAGTAAAACAAAGGCAAAGGAAATTGTCTTAACTTGTACAATAATAACAATATCTAAATTTAGTAAGCTTTCCTCTCAATTTTATTTCAAAAAGATATTATAAAAAATATTGTAAGTAAACTCGTGCCTCACTCGTGCTATGCACGGGTTAACAGGTGAATATTTCCGTCCATGCTCTTATGAACTTTGTCTGGATAAAGTTTATTATTGTTTTTTAAGTCCACTCGCATGCATAGATCATTACATTGAACACATGAAATCACAAGTGAATAAGTTCGAGTTAGACTTAAATGGAATGACCTTATGTCAGGGTAGTCAAATAAAAAAAATAAACAAATACATTAACTTTCAAATTCTCCTAGCTAAATTTCAATGTAAGATTATAATTTTAATCTTAACATAAACCATAATAAATAATTATAAAATATTAAATTAACTCATATACAATCTTTTTGTTCTCGAATTTTTTTTTATCATAAGTGTAATATGTAGAAAAAATTAATCGTAAGCACAAATATTTTATAATTAATGCTAAATAGATACGTTGTAATTTCTAAAGTGGTCTATAAAACTGAAATGAAAAAAATGCACAAAGGGGAACAAGCCCACCACCACCAATGTTTCTATTAGATTACTGAAGGCACCTAAGTCATCTGGTACCCCAAGCCAATCACATAAACTTAAGCAAACAAAAACCACAACAAAGAATGACTCGGAAAAAATACTTATGAACCTAGCATAACCAATTTTTTTGGATAAGCCATACCATTTATAATTTAAAGAGATAACAATAAATTGGGCCTTGAAAACCCAATGAATACAACACAAGTGACAAGACATGACAGGCCCAATTCAATTCATGGAACGTTGGACGGTGATGTTTCAATTGAGGACTTTTGTCGTGGAAACCAGAAGAATAGAAAGATCACAATGAGCAACAGTGGACAAGTGAGAATGCAAAGACATGGTAGAGCTTTTTCTAGGAGCATCACCTCCTCTACTTCACTGTTCTTCTTATCCTCCTATTCCTCGGTAACAAAATCTAACTCTGTTTTGTATCTTTACATTTTCAGCATTAATTACTGTTCTAATTTTGTTCCTCAGCTCTTGATTCTGATATCCTTTTATTCAATTTCCAATTCTAGAATACCCCTTTATTTATTTATTTAATTTCCCCCACTATGAAGTATTTTACAATGAGATTTTTTTCTCCATGTTCATATTGCTAGTGTTTTTCGTGTATGAAATTTCCTGAAGATACTGAATCTGGGATTTTGTGTGGATAATTTTTTTGATAAAAAAAAAATAATTTTTATCTTTTTCCAAAATAGTTCTTTGATTGATTCAAGATTGCCTATTGCAATCTTTTCTCGATTTCGGTTGGTTTTTGCGATTTCTGAATCGCCACCTTCGATTATCCAGATTGGATTCCATTTCAGAGTATCCATCTCGATTCTTGAAGCTTCAACCAAGATCTTTCGATCTTTCATCAAATTCCTATTGCGATTCTGGAGATGGCGGCTATCCGTCATCATCACCGTTGACTGGTTATACGGTTCATCAGTTCGATCTGCACAGGTTCTTCAATGGAGTCATCTTCTTCTCCGACCACTGCAACATGAACTTCATCGGAGTCATCGACTTCTCCGATTCTCAACTTCACCGGAGTCATCTCCTTCTTCGGTTGAAGTCTCTTCCCGGTGTCCATAGGAGATTCCGATCGATCCTTTCGTTGCTTGGCTCCTTCAGAAAGGGCTTCTTTGATTCTTCTTCATTTTCGGCATCGTCTCTTCTGCACACAGATTCATGGTTTGTGCATCAACCCTCTGCCATTGTTGTTCAGCCTGAGATTGTCTATGATCACACTGTTTCACAAGTTGTGGAGCTTGCAAAGAAGGCAATTCAGAAATCAATGTCAATGTGCCAGAGCCTTTTTCACTAGGATTGTCCATTCCTATTATGTGGGCACATTGTAAATTTGACAGAAGTTTTGGTTGTGAGAATTCAGAATCTAACACAAGTGAGATAGATATTGCCTCATGCAAGGGAGTGGAAACTGAACTGAATTCCGGTTGTCTCACGTAGGTAAGCATTCATGCTGGGCTTGTTCTTCTGGAGCTACAAGGGATCCAAAAGCTAGCTCTGAGTAGATTCAGCCTTGTTTTCTTATGGTTTGGCATCTCAGTTCCACTTGTGTTTGTTGGTGGTCACATTGATTTAAAAAAAAAGGTGATCTAGGATCTTGTGGAGACAAGCAAAATCCCCTGGCAGATACCAGAGCAGCCTTGGTACATGAACTCATCATACTCATTGTTACTTGTGCTGCGATCACAATAGTTCTCTGCTACTTCCAGCTGTGTAGTGTTTTTTTTTTTTTTAGTACTTTTGTTCCTTGTATTTCAGCTCTGTTGTGTATTGGATAGTTATGTTCTCAAGCTTGGTTGTGTTAATATTAACCACTTCCAAGCTTGCGGGGATATTAGAATATAGCTAGAGTGCAAGGACCAAATCTTCAAATACTTCCTAGTTAGTTAGAAGAGTTAGTCTTGCGTATAAGTATCATTAACTTTTTACAATGTAAACCTTTACTCTTTGCTATGGCTTCTATTAGCTTTTGGGTTTACAACTTTATCATTTTTTGAGTAGGATGACATTTTGTTTCCATAATGCAGGGGAGTGTCAGGGAGAACATTGTTGAAGTGCTCACTGGAGCTTCCAAGTAAGGTTTTGACTAAGCATGTCTTATCTGGGCTTGCTGCTTCCTTGATAATTATTTCTCCAACAAATCAGGTTTGTATTGTATTCCTGAACCCAAGAATGTTAGCTACTATTGGCATTTCATTATCATGCAATTTCTTGATGTGATATCTCCAATGCCCATCATGAAGATTAATGTTCACACAATCCTTTTTATCCCAAATACATGACAGTAAACACAGAATTAGTTAGTTAGGGCTCAACTTTTCTTTTATGTGCATGTTTGGATCACGGTGGAAAACCATGGTGAGCTAAAGTCACAGTAGATAGAAGCAATTTTCTTTAGCTTTCGTGACTATTCATCATGATTTTGGCTTCACTGTGATTTTCCACCGTATATCCAAGCATGCACTATGATTCCAAAATTAGATGGACATTGACCAAAGGAAGCAATTTTCTTTAGCTTTTGTGATTGTCCATCATGATTTTAGTTTCACCGTGACCACCGTATATCCAAACATGCACTATGATTCCAAAATTACATGGACATTGGCCAAAGGAAAAGTACTACCATTAATTATTGTAGTTTGCATTATCAGGTTCCATTACATTTTTCTGTGGATTTCTATACTCATACAGATATTTTGTATTTCTTTACTTTTCTTACAAAGGAGGGATGTTGCTGTGGAAATTCAGAAAATAGAGAATGTTATTGATTGATAACAAATTTAGTAAATATATGTCTATTGTTATGATGAGTGTGAGCTGTTTTAAATTTTTACCCTTTCTTGAAGTATAATATAAAAACCACTCATGTGTCTTCACTCATTAGCTTAAGCTCCTTATTTCATCAACAGTCTCTAGCAGCAGATCTATCTCGTGATCATAATAATATATGCCAGCTTGCCAGTGCCGGTGATAATGCAGTTACACAACTGTTTGAGAACGAGTCTAATGAAAAAAGTGCAAATCAAATGATGATGAGAGGTATGACTGCCAAGAATTTTGACCCTGTCAGATATTCAGGGAGATGGTTTGAAGTTGCTTCGCTCAAACGTGGATTTGCTGGACAAGGTCAAGAAGACTGTCATTGCACTCAGGTGAGTGTCAAGATGAGTATTGAAGAGTGAATATATCGGAAGATATGTATTTTAGAACAAGCTGATTGCATCTAGGTTATGTGTCTACTTCTTTCCTAGTCAATTTCACATAACTCAACCAATTGTTGAATTTGGTGGCATAACAATCAATTTATTGTTTATCCGTAAAGCCGTACCACAAAAGCTAGCCATTGCCCAAGGCCTTATAAACCCCACACTAAAATCCCATGCTTCTGATTTGGGACCCAAGTCTCATACCTTACAATTGGATCATTGCATCCCACCACGCTCTGCAGCCCCGGCGCCAACGTGGGCTGGTTGTGCTCTCCTTGACTAGTCTCGGGCGAACATTGCAATGTCGGTGTAACCACCCGCGTCGCTCGTTTGCAGCTGAGAGACACGGTGGAAGGCTTTGATACCAATTAATAGATACCAGGAGTGAATCAAAAGGAAAACTGTTTATTACTCAATAATTGCAATGAACCTAAAATGGTTACCGGCATTCGAGAGATCAACAGTCTCCCCAATTGTCCCTGATTACAATCTAGATGCCCTCCTATTCCTCTCCCTCTTATTTACAGTCTCATATCCCACTATCTCCCTAAACAAACAAACTAACTAATTCTGTCACTTAACAGTTACCTTCTCAATCCAGCATGCGGGAAAATTCTGTATATCCTAGTTCATCTTGGAGATAAGCTGTGTCATTAACTTTGATTCTATTGTAGACATCACTAGTTCCCCCTCCCTCCTAGACCACAGATGTATAAAATATTAATTTGAGTAACTAATGGCATTTCAGGGTGTATATACATTTGATAGGGAAGCACCTGCTATCCAAGTTGATACTTTCTGTTTCCATGGAGGCCCTGATGGATATATAACTGGAATTAGGGGAAGGGTTCAATGTGTTTCACAGGAAAATTTGGAGAAAAATGAGACGGAGCTGGAGAAGCAGGAAATGATCAAAGAAAAATGCTTTCTCCGCTTTCCTACGTTGCCATTCATTCCCAAGTTACCTTATGATGTGATTGCCACTGATTATGACAACTTTGCTCTTGTTTCAGGGGCTAAGGACAGAGGTTTTGTCCAGGTATGTAATGAAATGGAAAAGAAATTTAGCTCTATATCAAGTTCACTTCATGGTTTCGCAAGCATTCTCAGTTTGTAGTTATTCAACTTAGTACAAATGATTTTTTTTCTGAATATTAGATAATGGCATATATGATATTTAATGTTGATTTACTATTTTAAGCTTAAAAAAAGAAACTGCACTACATCAACTTTATTTAATTAATAGCTATTTAGCATGGGAGCATATGATTATGTTTTTACTTGTAGTGCTGTTTTAAGTTTTGATAATCCGGGGTCCAGAAAAGAGTTGTTGAACTTTGATCAGCTTTCAGAATTAGGTATACACAGGAGACATAGCTAGTGCATGTTTGAAAATCTTTCTATGATTAATTCTAAGGCTAAAATCAATTCTGGGGTGAAGCTTCTTTAGGTAGCTTCTGGTTCTTAGAAATGATTCTGAGAAAAATAATCTGATCCAAACATGTGGAAACAATTGAGATAACTTATCTTACTCATATAACCATATATAGATGGTCAAGATTGTTTTTAATTGAAAATTGTGACCATCCATTATAAATATAAAGATTAAATGTTCTTACATTCTCATATTCTCACCTGATACACACATTATGACAATTATTGATAAGTATATTTCATTTCTTTGTGATGAACATTGCAGATATACTCAAGGACACCTAACCCTGGAACTGAATTTATAGAGAGGAACAAGGCTTACCTTGAAAACTTTGGATATGATCCAAGCAAAATTAAAGACACACCACAGGATTGTGAAGTATCTGATAGCAAGTTGTCAGCTATGATGTCTATGTCAGGAATGCAGCAGGCACTAACAAACCAGTTTCCTGATATAGGACTGAAAGCCCCTATTGAATTTAATCCTTTCACAAGTGTATTTGACACTTTCAAGAAGCTTGTTGAGCTTTATTTTAAACGGTAACTCGTAACTATAGGCCAAATAAGTTGCATCATGTTGCGTTGAGAAACTTCCTAATGCATTCTTGTTGCTAAATCCTTGATAGCAGCATCTGTATAGATGTATATGGTGAAATCCTGTCATGTCTTTTTATGAATTCAGTCTTAACTGTGTTTACATTTTGATCATGCCGCCATTATAAAGACTGTGTTCGGAAGAGCTTATTTGACATTATTTGTAGTTGTTTTTATCTCCTGTAACATAGGGGGTAGAAGACTAGAAGATGAAGATATAATGTGTATGGTATGGATAGGTTAACTGTTATATTAGTCACTGTCTTTGTCTCGCCGTCTGATGTAGGTCCCTCCCCGGAAAAAAATTTGTCTGAAGTCCTCTTGTTTGAAAAGTGGTTGGAGCAAGCCCTCGCCGGAGGGCGGAGCTCCGGCGAGTGCATGTGTGGCTTGGTGACTAGGATTAATGAACCCACGTGGCATTAAAAAATAAATAAAAAATAAAAATCAAATTACAACTCAGAATTTTAAACCTAATTAACCTATTTCTAATTAACCCTAACTTAATTAACCAAAAACTAATTCCCCCCTCCCCCTCCCCCAAACTTAACCCAATTCACACCAAATCAACCCTACCCCCAAATCAACCCAATCCCAATCTGAAGAAACAAAGTTCTCCTTCCTCGTAAGTTTACCCTAAGTTTCGTTCTTCCCCTACCATCGAATTCTCCGTCACCGTTCGTGTTCTCGCCGGTTCTCTTGCTCAGGCTCAGTCGCCGCTCATTGTGGTGTCCACTTCTGGTGCTTCTTCAAAGTAAGTTTCGTTCTTCCTCTCCTCTTCAATAGTGGGTATTCCTTGGTTGTGGGGTTTTGAGTTTGGGGTTTTGGTTCGTTGTTTTGGGTTTAGGGTATTCCTGGGTTCTTTGATAATGACATGTGGTTTTGGGTTTGGGGTTTTTGGTTCGTTGTTTTGGGTTTATGGTTTTCCTGGGTTCTTCGATAATGGCCTTTGGGTATTCCTGGGTTCTTTGATAATGACATGCTTAGGGTTTTCGTCTACAATGACTTAGGGTGCAGGGATGGGTTTGAGGGTTGCTATATTAGCATGCTTCACTGTTGTTTTCTGTGGTTGATAAATTTGTGATTTCGCAGGATGGTTTTTACACTGGTTGTGCGACATGGTGGTTGGTTTGGAAGTAGTCCTTACTGGCATTACTTCGGTGGTGCCAAAAGTCAGTTCCATGATCTTGATGAGTCTAAATGGTCCTACTCTAAGACTGTGGAAATTGTCAAAGGTCTTGGCTACAAAGAGTTTGATTTACTATGGCTTCCTGATGAGGATGTTGACTGGCATGTTTTCAGGAATTACACAACAGATATGGATGCCAAGGAATTTGCTAAATATGCAGTTGGAAATGACCATGAATGTGTTATATTTGTGGACAATCTATCCAAAGACCCTCCCACTCTACCTACTGCAGTAAAGGAAAAGAAGAAAGATGCCAACAAGAATGTTAAGGTACAAAAACTAAGGGTGAGAAAGTCAGGTAGGTTGCAAGCAATAGTGAAACAAGGAAAAAATAAGGGACCTCCTGAAGTTGTAGAGTTATCTGATGATGAGCAATTTCCTAATGAAGTTGCAATGCTGCAAAATGAAACTGTTCTCCCTGAACCTGTTCTCCCTGAAACTGTTATCTCTGAAACTGTTCTCCCTGAACCTGTTCTCCTTGAAGCTGTGATTCCTGAACCCGTTATCCCTGATGTTGTGGACCCTGAAGTTGCAGTTCCTGAAGTAGTAGATGGGGTAGATGGTGATAAAGCTGGTGAGGATATCCAGGAAGAAGAAAATGATGATTCTGATGTTTCTGAAGTTGATAGGGTCGATGATAGTGAAGAAAAAAGGGATTTAGAAAATGTGGAGGAAGTTACAAACCCAGGATTTGCTCAGGCTGAGTCCCTATTGAATGAGCACATTACTCAAATGCTTCAACAAACTGCAGCAGATAATGATGATGGGGAAAAGAGAGATGAGACAGATTTGTGTGGAGGCTATGAGAGTGAGGACCTTGAAAGTGTCCCCACTGATAGTGAGCAGGAAGGGATTCCTAGGAGAAGGTTTGAAAGATTCAATGAGGATGACATGGGCCCAGATTTCAAATTCACATTGGGTATGGAGTTCATATCACTTACACAGTTCAAGGATGCCCTCACTGACTACTGTACGAAAAATAACAGGGAATATAAATTCAAGAAGAATGACAGTAAGAGATGCAGGGTTGTATGCTTGAGTGATGGCTGTCCATTTGTGATCTTATGTAGCAAAGTTGGAAACAAACAGACTTATAGAATCAAAACTCTTAAGGGAGAGCACACGTGTGCAAGGGTTTTTGATAATAAATCTGCCAATTTTAGGGTTTAGGGTGAAGAAAAATTTGTTGAACAAAATCAGGACGGTAAACAAAATTAGCACAAATGAGATTGTTGATGATTTCAGGGTAAATATGAGAATTGGAATTACCAGATACAGAGCTTGGAAAGGTAAGAAGTTGGCAACTGAGGAGGTTGATGGAGCTGCTGAAATGCAGTATACTTTGCTTTGGAGATTCAGCAATGAGTTGAGAAGGAGGGATGCAGGTAACACATGCAAAATCAACTTTGTGACACCAAGAGCTAGCTTGCATCCTAGGTTCCTCAGATTTTATATGTGCTTAGAAGGGTGTAAGAGAGGGTTTCTGGGGGGATGTAGGCCATTTATTGGCTTGGATGGATGCCATCTAAAAACAAAACATGGAGGGATCCTTTTGTCAGCTGTAGCTCATGATCCAAATGAGGAATACTTCCCCCTTGCCTTTGCTGTGGTTGAATCAGAGAACAAGGACAGTTGGAGGTGGTTTATGGAGCTGTTGATGGATGACATTGACCCTACAAGGTCAAGTAGATGGTGCTTTATCTCAGACCAACAAAAGGTAAATATATATATTCTTTAACTTACAATTATTACAATGTCATGGTGATAATCTAATTGTCTGGCTTGTGTTATGTTATCATCACAGGGTTTGATGGAAGTCTTCAAAGAAGAGTTGCTCCAAGGTTGTGATCATAGGCTGTGTGTGAGACATCTGTATGCAAATTTGAAGACAAAGTTTGGTGGTGGAGTTCTTTTAAGGAACCTGATGATGGCAGCCGCAAAAGCTACATATGAAGAAGAATGGAGGGAGAAAATGCAGCTCATTAAGGAAAAGAATTTGCTTGCCTATGAATGGTTGATGGAGAAACCAACATCTTCTTGGTGCAGGCATGCATTTAGCATTTGGCCCAAGTGTGATGTCATCATGAACAACCTCTCGGAGTCCTTCAATGCTGCAATTATTTTGGCCAGAGACAAACCTATTCTCACTATGATGGAGTGGATTAGGACCTATGTCATGGGGAGGTTTCCAAAGATGATGGAGAAGCTTAACAACTGGACAGGTCAGATTATGCCCAAGCCACTTAAAAGAATAGGATTTGAGGTGGGAAAGAGCAAGAACTGGATTCCTAGGCAAGTGGGAAATGAGAAGTTTGAAGTTCGCCATGCTCACACTTTGCAGAGGCATGTTGTAAGCTTGAGGGACAGGAAATGCAGCTGCAAATTCTGGGAGATCAATGGCTTTCCTTGCAGGCATGCAGTGTGTGGAATTAACTTCAAGGGTTATGATCCAAAGAGCTATGTTGATGATTGTTACAAAAGAGGTGCTTTCAGGGCTACTTATGAACATGAAATCACTCCACTTCTTGGCCCTGACCAGTGGATTGTGACACCAAATGACCCTGAGTGCATTCTGCCACCACTGTTTAAGAGAGGTGCAGGGAGGCCCAAAAAATTGAGAAGGAGGGACCCATATGATGACCCTAATCCAAACAAGTTGAAGAGAGGAGGTGCTTTTGTGAGGTGTAGCAGGTGCAACCAGTATGGACACAATAAGAAAGGCTGCAAAAACCCAATTGAAGAATAGATAGAGATAGATGCAGCAGAGCTTGATGCCCAGATGGATGCAGTACTGGAGAAATTGATGGAGACTGAATCACAACAGACCATTGCAGCTCCAGCTCCAGGTGATGAAACACACCAACCAACAACTGGTCAGAATAAGAAAGAGGTATTAACACTAAACCCTACTAAATTTTGTTTGTTCATAATTTTGTATTTCTTGAATGTAATGCAACTTGTATATTGAAACAGAAAAAAGGTAATAAGAGGTGCAGTGTGTGCAAGCAATATGGTCACTATAAGACAAGTTGTAAGAAATACCCAAAGGAAACCCCCAATGAACCAACTTCTCTACCTAGGATTGTGATAAGGGAACCAACTTCTGCTACTGTCCAAGTCCCTCACAATAATGGAAAACAGGTATTTCCTAAACCCATAATCAACCAATAAGCTTTAATTTCACTTTGTGAACACAAATTATAGCAAATTTTTCCTTATGATTTTTTCAGAAAGAAAAGGTACCTGAAATTCCTAGATCTTTTGATGATGGCTGCATTAAAAGCAAATATATAGCTGCACTAATTCATGACAATGGAGGGGCGACTACTTCATGTTCTATGGTTGAAAATCCTGAACCTGGCAGCTCAGATCCAGCAGGTACTGTAGCAGATGCAGGACATCAAATGGAGATAATAGAAGAAGAAGGTGGAGGAAATGTTCCAACACAGTGCAGTGTTGTGATGGACAACACCCTTGGAGGTTCAACTTGACTGTGATTTGGATGAGGGACAACTTTAAGGGAGTGGGAATCTTTTTTTGTCAAAAGCAGCAGATGCACCACATGGCCACTAGGGTCGAATTTTTTGTAATATTTAGGGAGTGGGGATTTGTGGACCACAAAACTATAGCCACTTGCTTTTGCTATTAAAACAGGCTTTTATGTTGTTTATGTTGTTTTGTTTGCTGTGACTATATGGTCCAAACAACAAGTTCATGTTTAAGTCCTCCTTATGTATTGATGTTGCACTTCAAATTCAAGGTTAAAGTCCTTATCTTGTTTCTGTTTAAAGTTTTGCATCTTTACTTACATGTTTGACTTCATGTTTAAGTCCTTATACTATCATTTTTCTTTCAATGCTAACTGTGTATGGTAAAGGCAGTAGGAATGAGACATAAATGAGAGACAATAACTTTTCTTTCATTTCATTAAGTTGAATTCATGCTACACAACAAGTATTTCATCCCACAAACAACCACATACATCCCCTAAAACAAACAACCAAATTCATTCCCTAACACAAACCAACCACCCTAAAACAGAATTAACTTGAAATCCTTGAAACCCTTCAACCCTTCAAACTCTTGCCATACAAAAACACCAGAACTGTGACTATCCAAGAAATCAGAGCAATCAACCGTGCAACATTCTTGTGAAATGTCTCAATTTCAACCTTCTTCTTTAACTTCTTCATCTTCTTCTTCAAATCAGGTCCAGGAAGCACAGAGTTAGATGAATTGTCAATCTCAGAAATGTCAGTATCAGCCTCTACATGCCTGGGTTGTCTTTCATCAACAGGATCATCAATCCAAAAAAAGAAATTACATGTTCCTGGTAACTGAAAGTGTTGAAAAATTGAAGGGTTATCCAAAATTGAAATCCAAATAGAAGGGTTACCCACTATTGAAGAAATCAAAGTATACAACACTTACATGCCAATTTCCGCATCTCAAAAACCTCCTTTCTGAGTTCACTCGAGTACTAGCAGTGTAAATCATGAGAGGAAGACCACAAGGACAGTTAGCCCTTGCACCTGCAGATCGTGGCCTTTGCCTGGAACGAGAGGAGGAAGCAGTAGAACCCTTCAAACCAGAAGAACTATCCATGTAAGATCCAGAAGAAGCCGCACCAAATAGGAGAGGAAAATGAGAAAACGACAAGACCCAGAAGAAGCCGCACCAAAGCCGACCCAGAAGAACAAGATAGAGAGGAAGGAGAACACGATAGGAGGAAGACGATGAAGAAGAACAGGAGACGGCAGAGGAAGAACACGATAGGAGGCTTCAGATTGGGATTGGGTTGATTTGGGGGTAGGGTTGATTTGGTGTGAATTGGGTTAAGTTTGGGGGGGGGGAATTAGTTTTTGGTTAATTACGTTAGGGTTAATTAGAAATAGGTTAATTAGGTTTAAAATTCTGAGTTCTAATTTGATTTTTATTTGTTTTTTAATGCCACGTGGGTTCAATAATCTTAGTCACCAAGCCACACATGCACTCGCCGGAGCTCCGCCCTCCGGCGAGGGCCTGCTCCAAACAAGAGGACTTCAGACAAATTTTTTTCCGCGGAGGGACCTACATCAGACGGCGAGACAAAGACAGGGACTAATATAACGGTTAACCCTAAAATTTATTGGATGTTGTGTTGTAGGCCGGCACGTTGACACTTGACAGCCTCCTTCACAACGCGGTCAGCATACGATTTAGCAGCCTTCATAGTCGTGATTTTAAAATTTGAAAAATTTGCAAATATTGACTGAATAGGTCCTTGAATGATAGATCAAGTGGTAAGAGCTGGCAGATACATAGGTTGGGGAGAAGGTTAGGGATCGACCCTTAGAGGGTGTAATTTATCATATTCCGATGTACAAATAAAATGAGAATAGTTTTAAAATATGTAGAATGTAGATTACATTAAAGTTTAGTTAGCCTCTTATCGCTTAGGTGACAGTGGGACGATGATTAGTCTCACGGCTATTAACGGTTGGGATTACCTAATTAACACCTAAAAAAGTTATAGATCCAAAAATTTATTAGTATATGTTTTCTATTTTGCATTAAAAAAAATTGCAAAAATAATTTTAAAATCAATTTGTTTATCAATTGGCAATAATTTCCAAGAAAAAGTAGAGTCTACAAGCAAAGCATGAGCTACATAACCAAGTGGGTTAGTGTAGTGGTTTAACACTTCATCCTTTAAGCAAGTGGTAAGGGGTTCGAATCCTAACTCTTGCGAATAGAAAAACTCATTGGCCAGCCCCCTACCGCTTAGTGCGCTGACCGTGGGGCGAGAGATTAGTCTCACAGCTGTCGGCTGTGGGGATACCTTAGTTAAGACAAAAAAAGCATGAGCTACATCATCCGGGGGATCACCCAACCATAAACGGGAAGGGAAAATACAGGCCTTAGAAGCTAAGATATGAGCCACGAGCCACAATATTTGCCTTTCGCTTTACATGCCGAAGCTCCAATATAGTAAACTGTGGTGTTAAGAGTCTGCAGTCCTGCACAATGCTAAGGAAGACTTATTGTATTTGAAAAAAAAAAAGGTAAAATCCAAGTGGAAAAGTTGACAGTGAAAAAATTAAGACACATCATCCGGAAGCACACCTTGTTTTTAATTGAATTAAAAAAAATTATGAACCTAATTTGTTGCGAAAATTTTACAAGGACTAGGTTTGATTCCCTTTACAATTTTAGGGACCAAAAGAGTATTTAAGCATTTACTATTTAATGTGAATTTTTATAGCAGGCGTGAATTGTCATTTTGAATTTGAATTTTTTTTAGTGTTAATGCTTTAATTATTCTTTTCCTACAGTATACGCTATGATTCTTTTTCTATAGATTCGAGAAATTGCCATTATTGTTTTCTAATTTGAATTTAAAAAAATGAAAAAATGTAATCAATTGGATTATCAATTAATTTTCTTGATTTTATTAAAATGATTATCTAATTTCCAAGTATACTATTTGTCTATCTTAAGAATTTTGAAAAAGTAGGAAAATTCAAAAGAATAAATAAATAGTTAGGAACTTATGGATATTTTTTTTTGAAAACCTTTAACAATTTAAATAGTTTTCTTGATTTTTTTTACAGTCAACTTCTCATTCATTAATCAGCAATAAAAGACGGTACATCAGAGACTAAAACCGAAACCAACTCCGGAGGATACTCCTCAAGCCACAAGCGGCTTTGAGAATTAAACGACAACTTAGATAACATATCCACAACAGCATTACAGTGACGCTTAACATGAGATAAACTACAAGCATTAAAATTGGACTCTAGACTCAAGCAATCCTGAACTATTGAGGAGAAATAGGACACACTATCTAGTTGTGCCTTACAAGCCTGGTACAGTGATAAGCAATCTGTTTCCAAAACCAGGGTTCTGAACCCCAAATCCGCAGCTAGTGAACACACAGCAGAGCGACTCAGCCAGAAGCGGCGTTGGCTCAGCTGCATTCCACATCGTAGCCGCTGCTAATACTTGTCCCCTATGGTTCCTTGCTACAAAACCAAAACCCAAGCCCTGCAACTACTTGACCGATGCATCAAAGTTTATTTTTACAATGCCTCTTGCTGGTAGGCTCCATCTCGAGCCTATATCTGCAGCGTACTCATTTTGTTGTGGCGCTAGCTGCAGCCAAAACCATGGCATATATCTCACCCAACTCTTCTTCATGTGGCCTCAAATTCCGATAAGCCTCCGTGGGTAGTAAAATATCAGTGAAAAACCTGCTTGTTTCTACGATTCCAGATTGACCAAGGCAAACACCAAAATATTCAACGTCTCCTCCTCACCTGCCTCAAGTCATGTTCTAATCCAATCAACAAACGCTACCGGCACATCAGGGACGCGAATGGTTAAGGGACAGGAAAACCACACTCCACGGGCCAAAGGACAATAGAGAAGCATATGTGACACAGTCTCAGACTCCCTCTGACACATAGGGCAAATAGTATCGATACAAACACCACAGTGAACCAGGTTGGCACGAACCGGTAGCACCTCTTGGCAGGCTCTCCAGATAAAAAAAATTGCATTTGGGGGGAGAGCGGGAGCCTTCCATATACCATCCCATACAGCACTAGGCGCATTTGAAGTTGTAGGTTGCACCCTCATGCGTTCTTCCTGCAACCAATGATAACCATCACTCTGGATATAGTAGAGCTCTGCGCGGTCTATATCCCTGTATACTGCAAGGTTCTCCGCACCTTCCACCAGTGGCGGATCCAGGACCCCCGGCCAGGGGGTTCAAATTTTTCACATGAACACATCGGTAAAAATATAATTAAAAACAACTTTAATATGTTTATACATCAGAAATTATACAAGTCATAGTTGTCCTCTACATGATTTCATATTATGAAATCGTTGAACAATTTACACTAACAGTAGCGATTCTTTTCTCCCCTCAATCGAAGGAAAACTAAATAAAGTTAAATCTTACATAAAACTTGCAGAAATATATAAAAGCGACATTCTCTTATTATTTTACTTACTAACGAAAATAGCAGCCCAAATAAGTAAAAACAGAGGAAAAAGTACATGTCACTTGAAATTTTGTATCTGCAAATATTTATGTATATATGCACATGCAAAATATCTTAGTTTAAATTGACCAACTGAGGTGAGAAATCTAAAATGAAAACACCAGAAAAATATATTATTCTCATTGAACGTTTCCAATTCAGTAAAGATCAGATAAATGAATAATTCAATTGTCTTCAAGAATTAAGTAACTAACTCGAAACAGAAAAATTGAACAAAGGAAGCATAATTTGAGATTGAACTATTTTGCATATGATGATTCTGATTGCAGTTCTCAAATCTCAGTTGGGTGGGACTTAGGGTAGCGAGAGAAAGAGATGAGTGACTGAGTGCGCGTGTGTGTGAGAGAGTGAGAGGAGTAAGTCTTTAGTGCAAATAGGTGCAAAACTTAGTCTACTAGTGTAATTTAAAAATTTTAGGGGGTTCAAAAAATATATTATATAGGGGTATAAGTGCAAAAAAAAAATTGTTCAGGGGGTTCAATTGAACCCCCTCACTTACAAGTAGATCCGCCCATGCCTTCAACCCACTTATTATGGTCCCAAATATTAATATCTTCCCCATTTCCAACCCTCCAACAACATGCACCCTGAAAGGTATCACGTGCTTGCAGAATGCCCCTCGAAAAGTAGCTTGATTTTAATTTAGGTGTTGTTAAAAAATGTGCATTAGTTTTACTACGAAAACATATTACAATTAATTTGATTTGTAATTGTGCATTTAGCGCTAGATTAATTGTATATTATTTTCAGCTCCAAGGGGACAAATCAATAGCATCATCACACGCTAGAAGAAACATGACACTCGATGGCCAAGTCCCAAATAAAATCAAGCACTTCACTTAGCTTATAGAGCTCTAATATTCTCCCATGCAAGGAAAACTTGGCAAGAAGAGGAGTAGAGGTTGAACCAGATTGTGTGCTTTCAAGTTCCATATGATGGAGTTCTCCCATGTTAAAAGAAAGGCAAACAGTGCTACTCACACTCTTGCTGCTTTAGCTTTTAATTTTCCTTGTAATTCATATAATAAAATAAAAAATGAATATAAATAATTTTTATTAATTTTGAGATATTTATAAATCATGCTAGTTCAATTATGATTCAACAATTCAAGTGATTGGTTTTAATTGCTTCATATTTAAGGAGATTATTTATATAACTGAAAAGTATTATTTATTAATCATTTAACTTTGCGGGGGCTCATTTCCCCTTCCTCTATTGGGTTCTCTTAGGTTTGGTTTTGGTTGTTTGTCGCTTCGTTTATGACAAGTTATTGTCGGGTTTTGTTAGCTTTTTGCTCCTATTGAGGAGGGTTGTATTTCTTGAACTTTTTCCTCATCATCTATAAATTTATATATATTTTGCTTTTAAAAAATAATTAATCATTTGACTTATTTGAATATATATTAAATTAAATATATTGATTCTATATTGAGAATTGGGACTCATATGAATTTATTTATGTGCCCACCCTAGCTCTAACATTCGTGCATCTCCTGGGCCAGTATGTGCTAATTTAGTTTGTTTGTTTGTTTTATATGATTGATTTTTTTTAGAAAGAAAATTATTTTTATTAAATTCTATCTCAATTTATTAATTAAATAATCCGAATTTGAACTTGAAAAGATATTAATAAATTACATAATTGACAAATTTATAAAATAAATAATGAGTTTCTAAATTTCAAATGTAATCTTAATCTCAATTTAGTTAAGCATCAAAAAAAATCTGAATTTAGTTTGTCTGTTTATTGTATATTGACTATAAATGAGAAATGTTTCATATAAATAATGAGTTTCTAGTGACACCTGACGCTCATGGCACTGTATTTCATTTATTTTGGATTAGGAAAACGATATATGGCATGACTATGACCCTCATGGGCCGTGGCACTTTATTTCTTATATTATATATTTATAGAACTTTCAACGCACGTATTTGGAAAATCTATATACTTTAGAAAAGAGGAAGGCTATGAGCCCCACCTCCATGACTTGGCATTCCAAGACTCACTCTCCACCACCCCCCTCTTTACATGACAAGTGTCACCTCCTAATTATTTTGGACCTCAATTGTAAAAGCCCAATTACGTATTTCAGTTTTTAGCCCATTAATCAAAGATTGGTATTCAAGTTTTAAATTTGTTTTCAGCGTGTTGTGCATATAAATCCTTTGATTATAGCCCATTAATCAGTTTTTAGCACAATTATCAACGTATTTCAGTTTTCAGCGTTTCAATCATTCCTTATTTACACCACCTACTACTATAATAATTAAATGGTTCGCATCCACGTTATTTCAATTGAAAACAAACCTGGTATTTACCTTAATTAGCTCATCAAAATTAAATTCCATTAAAGGACCATTCTATTATGAATCATAACAAATAATAGTGAGATTGACCAATATGATTTAAAAACAAAAGTCAAGACTGATTCAGAATAACATTCCGTGTGTTGATTCAGGCCGCACCAAATATGGAGGTGGACTGCCATTATTTTTTTTTCTTCCATTTTTAGAATAGAGTAACCCTAATTCTCAATTTCCTATATAAATAACCTCATGTTCATCCTTCAAATTCATCTTTTATTCCCACCAACCATTACCTTTGAAGATTTCTTTGTTCTAATGGCAATCGACGATCTCTCAACCATCGATGTCTCTAAAGAGAACTGGTGTATTGTCGCAAAGGTGAACCGGTTGTGGCTTAGTCCAAGCCTATATGGATCCAAGCTTCCATTTTCCATGGACATGATACTCATGGATGAGAAGGTAAATCACTTTTCACATAAACTATCTTTTTTTACGTCATTTTTGTTTAAATTATAAATTCTTACGTTATCCTTTATTTGAATTTCAGGGTTGTAAAATACATGCTTCCGTTCGGAAGACTCTGATATACCGATTCCAATCTTTACTAAGTGAGGGTCGTGTATATCAGATTTCGTTCTTCGGCGTTGGAGAAAGCGGTCGTGATTTCCGACCGACCTCGCATCCTTTCAAAATTAACTTTGATATTCATACATCTGTGCGCTTGGTTCCCAACAAGACCATTGACTTGAGCCCGTACAATTTTGTACCAATATCTGATATAATGTTCAAGGATCTTGATACGTCTTTTCTGATAGGTATGTGAGATTAATTTAGATTTAAATGCAAGACCATTGACTAGAACCCGTACAATCTATATACTATAGAAAAGAAGAACACTGTGAGACCCACTTAGATGAGTTAGCACTCCCAGGTTCACTCTTATCCACCCTCCCTCATTAGCTGACAAGTGTCAAGCTCTAAATCATTCTGACAAATTTATGGTGAGACAATTTCTCCTTAATTTTGGTTTTGTGGCCCATAATTGACAATCTATTGAATAATTATAAAAAATCTCATTAATTGTTGATTAATTTTTTTAACTATCCATTTATGCTGAATCAAAAGTCATCACCCATCATTAACTACTTATGGAATAATCATTCAAAATATTATTAATTGTTGTTTAATTTTTTTTAAACTCTCCATTAATGCTGTAACAAAAGTCATCACCCATCATTGACTACCTATGGAATAATCATTTAAAATCACATTAATAGATGTTTAATATTCTTATTCATACATAAGGCTTAAAAACAAAAACTTTCTCACTTTTGTTATACGTATTTTCCTTTTTTTTTATGTGATTAAAACTGATTTTGCTAACCTTTCAAAAAGTACGTTTTTGACATCAAGATTCAAATTTTAAAATTTTGACAACCTATAAATTCAAATTTTGAATATTCTTTTTGGAACAATATTCTCCTTCCTTTTTTCACATGCAAACAACATAAACCCTAATTGTTTTCATCTATATAAACTCTCTTATGTAATTCTTCTCCTCTATCATTCCATTATTTAACCATCATCTAAGAGTTTTGAAATAACTATTGTTGTGATGACTGGAAAATTGAGAAGCAAATGTTGAAAAAGCAAAAAAAGTTCAGGTATTGCTTCTGATTCAACTAGTTTCTTGCCATATCATAAGGGTATAGTTACATTTCTATGAACATTATGAAATGATCTGCAACGTGTGTGATTTATTGAAATGATTTTGATTGGAGTGATGCTTTTTTACTTTTTCTTTGTAATTTCATAGGCCTCATCACCATGGGACTTTTATTGTGAATTGGAATTGGGGATGGTGAGCTTATATGGAAGATTCTTCAAGAGTGAATACAACATGTGAGGTTTTTGCCCTCTTCCTACTTTCTGTTAGATTTCGCTGAATTTTTTTGTTTGTTTTTCCAGAGTGGCTTGGTTGAGTTTTGTTCTACAATTAAAAACCAAAGAAGAGATACGAGGAAGGAGAGGTAAGCCTTATGAATTTTTTGATTCACATTTATTTTGAGCAAAGCATATTGAAACATATAACTCAGGAAAACATATACATCTTTATATTTTAGGCATGAATCTTCATCTACTGTCTACTGACCTTGCTGCTTGATTTAATGTTTAGCATGTTACAATTTGGTCATACTCTTTTTCTTTTGGTGTTCACAAATTTTGGTTGATGATGACAGTGTTGAACAGTTGCGGCTTACATAATTAGTATTAAGTGATGTAAGTTAAAATAAAATTAAATACTATTATATATGCACATGCTATCACTATAGATAGTTATGTATTGTGAATTTCAATTTTTACTCTTATTTCAGGATAGTTCAGATCCGTTCATGACAACTACTTCTAGATTAAAGGCTGATGCATCTTCTTCCAACTTAGCAAAGATTGTCGTTTTATGTTGTAATTTATTTATTTATTTGTGCACTTTGAGTTATTTACTGTTTTGCGTTTAGATTATGGTGTGAATATTATATTTTTTAGGTCATATAGAATTTTTTAGGTCATAATATTATATTTAAGTTAATGGAGTTCTTTTTTTATAAAATGTAAACAAAAATTGAGATTTGAGTTTGAAATTTTAATTGAGTACTAAATAATAGTAATTGGAGCCTAATTTTCAGTCAGATTTTAAAACACTTGATACTTTTTTAAACAAAATAAGCAAATCAATAATAAATATAATGGGTAGAGATTAACTTTCTTATGCAAAATCAGATTTAGTTTGTGATCAATATAAATAAGAGAAATCCGTTTATTTAATGAAAAGGAAATGAATAATCAATTTAAAAAAAATCATTTTGATTGGGATACATTTAATTTCAAGGTAAAATAAATTAAAAAATGTCAATTCTGTTTTAGTGAATAAATTTGATTTCTCCTTTAATAATAATTAATGGAGTTTCTTTAACTTTTTTATGTAATAAATATAAAATTTAGAATAATTCCATAGATTATGGTGTGGATATTCAATTTAATATTGAAATTTGAGTTTGAAATTTGAAATTGAAAATTGGTTGTGAATAATAGTACTTGCGTCAAAATTTATGGTGTGATATTAAAAAAAATGTAAACGCTTAATCCTTTAGTTTTAATGAAAAAAGAAAATAAATATTGAATTTAATGAGTGCAGTACATAATCAACTTTCTTAAGCAAAATCAGATTTAGTTAGTTATGAGTATAAATAAGGAAAATCCGTTTTTTAAGTAAAAAGGAAATGAATAATCAATTTAGAAAAAAAAACATTCTAATTGGGCAACATGAAATTTCGGAGTGGAATGATGAAAAAAAGAGTCAGTTCCGTTTTAATGAGTAGATTTTAATTTTTCCTTTCATAATAATTATTGGGGTTTCTTTTACCTTTTTTAGAAAAAAGGTAAATAATGGAATGATCTCATAGATTAAGGAGCGAATATTTAATTTTATTTAATTAATTTATTATTTTTAAAATTGTAAAAAATAATTTTGCGATTTGAGTTTGAAATTTAAAATGGGTACTAAATAAAAGTAATTTGATCCAACTTTTCACTCGGATTTTAAATTATTATGCTCAGACACAGAATACGCTTTTCTTTCCACCCTAAATCATTTGTAAATTCATTCATAATAATTAATTAGGTTTCTTTTAATTTTTTAAGAAATAAATATAATTTATAGAATGATCTCATTGATTAATGAGTCAATATTCAATTTAAGTTAATGAATTTCCTTTTTTAAAAATTGTAAAAAAAAAATTGAGATTTGAGTTTGAAATTTAAAATGAGTACTAAATAATAGTAATTGAGGCCAAATTTTCAGTCAAATTTTAAAACATTTTTCTTAAATGAGTACTATATACTTATGATTAGATTACATGGTAAAAAAGTTCGACAGGGAAAAACATTCTACACAAGAAATAGTTCATGTAAAAACTAATAATTTTTGCTAACTCTTCATTCCCATCCTTCCCTTATGGCTCCTAGCTTTTACCACTATTGCTAACTCTTGGGAACAATTTTTAATCTAATTTAAGTATATTTTTTATAATTTTAAAAATATTTAGAATTAAATGTATATAAAGTTTTTGTCAAATTTTGCAAGTTGTGTAATACTCATTGTGATTTTGTTTGGTTGAATGCTCATTTTTCAATTTTTCATATCTTAATTCAAGGCTTAATAGCTTTTTTGGTCCCTCACTTATCACAGTTTTGCACTTTTGGTCCCCAATAAAAAAAAATTAGCACTTTTGGTCCTCCACATTGCTTATTTATTTGCAAAAATGATCCCTATTTAGACGAAAACTGTAAAAGTGTGTAAATATGAGGGATTAATTTTGCTAATTTTTTCCTAAAGGGACTAAAAGTGAAGAATTGTGATAAGTGAGGGACCAAAATAGCCATTAAGCCTAATTCATTAATCGTGCTTAAATAATGAGATCAATATTCGCCGTGCAACGCACGGGGTAAAAACGCTAGTGAATATAGAACACCGAGAGGGGGGATTTTAATATATCATCTGATTCATCTCCCATTCAACGCACGAATTAGGAATTTAGAGGAATGAATTTCAGAATTTGAGACAACATTTAAAAGAATTAACAAAAGTAATTTATTATATTGATTATAGTATTGGTTTGTTCACTAAAAGTTGGATAGACATTTTTAAATGTACATCCAACATAGAATTTGATTTTGATGAAGTGTATTTTGTCAAAGATGATCAAACCTATCAAATCAGACAAGCCCAAAGAAAGGATTTTCTAGAGTTTGTTACGCTTTGGATTTCTAATCACAGACAAACTCTCGTGGATAAGTTCTCTTTGAAATTATCAATGCTTGAAAAAGCTAAGAGGTTAATTTGTCAGAAAATGCATTGCCTTCGCCACAAACCACAAGGTGAAGGAGTTGGAGTTGGACTTTTGTGACCCAACATTGGATTGTTACTCTACTACTAATTATATTAATCAGGAGACCTTGTTTGAATTGTCAGCACATGTTTATAGGCACACTTGCCTCGAATCTTTGAAGTTATTCTCATGCAACTTTGTTGAGACTGAGTTTCTTAACTTTCATGCACTCAAAGAAATTTCTTTGGGCTGGATGGAAGTGAAACTCACTACTATTAAAACCTTGTTGTCAAATTGTGGGGCACTTGAGAGTTTAAGTCTCAAGAGGTGCTGGAATTCAGATGACTTTGATTTAGGGGACGAAAACCCAAGGTTGAGAAAGTTGGTTGTGGACAGATGCATGTTTAGATCTAATGGTCGTTATTTTATAGTCAATGCTCCAAACTTAAGATATTTCTATTATTCCGGGTTAAATAATGATTCTTTGGTCATAGACATACGTTCCCTTGTCATGGAAGAAGAAGTTCTTGATTTCTGTATTGAGTATGAAGGGCGTGCTCTTTTTCTCTACAAATTGCTAGAAAATATATCCGGTGTTAGGGCTTTGACTGTGGGCAATTACTTCCTTCAGGTATGTTTTATCTCCTTTTTGGAATATATCTACTTTTCTATTTGGCTTTACTTGCTGAAGTATGTAATACAAAAATGATATACAAAGGTTAATATCTATTGTTTAACATTTTGTGTTGATTTGATACGCGTAGGTTGTTCCCACAGGGGATGCTTCTTCCAAATGCCACATAACTTGAGTGTGAGGAGTTTGACAATGAAGACCTCTTTAGATTAAAATGATATTTTAGGATTCATGTTCTTACTTAATATCTGCTCTGAATTAGAGCATCTCATTATCAAATTGGTTCTCCCAAAAAAATTGTTGGTAAGCATTTCATATATGCAATCTGGTTTTCTATGCATATGCTGATCATCTTGAAAAAAATGGAACATGAGTTGAAGAAAAAAATTAAAACATAGAGGTTTTGGACTAATCATGTCTTGTTGGAGAAGATGATATAAAAATTTTAAGAGGAAAAAATATAATATTATTAAAATGTCATTGCGAACGCAATTGCCCATTTTTGGATTAACTAGTTTTGCTCATGTGTGTGAATTTTAGTGGCTTAGTTTTTATTGTTGATATTATAGGATTATGAGTTAGCAGACAATTTTAACCCATAGAGGTTTTGGACTAATCATGCAAGAGCTTATTGTTGCTTAGTATACACTCTTAGAGAGGTGCATATTAAGGGCTTTAAAGGATTAATGGACGAGATTCGTATGCTTACTTATTTCATCACAAATGGGAGAGTTTTGAGAAAAATGACTATTAATATATCAAAAGATGATGCGAGGTTGGAGTCCTAGCTACCACAGTGACATGACAAGATGGTTAATTTCAACGGTTCAAATAACTTCAACAGAATTAGAGATTTCAATTTGTTAACTTAAATTTAAGTATTTACATACATTTAAATGTTTTTGGTAAGGTGGGTGTTTTTTGTGGGTTTTCGGTGTCTTTATCTTCCTCCCCGTTTGTGGGATTGTATGCATCTTTTGATTATCTATAAATCCTTTTTTGTTCTGAAAAAAAAATGCTTGAGCATTAATATTATTAAGAAAATAAATTGTTTTATTTTAATGAAAATTTATGATTATGAGGGCTCCATTTACTTCAGGTGTAACTCTGAAAAGCTACTCCACATCCTCACCATTGATTGTATTAAAAAATTAATGGCAGAGATTAATTGCTAATCACTTATCACGTGATCCTCACTTTGATCTGTGTACTGACTTTTTATTTGAAGCTTCTAGAACCTCACTCTCGGCCTCTCCACAACGAGTGAAATAATTCCCTCTAAGGACTCAAAAGAAAGAACAACTTGTCTTCCACTCCATTCTCATAGCCTTGATCCCCAATTACTTTTTTTTTATCATCGCCACCAATCCCGTAGCAGCGGCATCGCCATTGAGATCCTGCGTAGGTATCAATTATCTTGTTTTACCTTCCTGTAGGTATTATTCTTTTTAGAAAGAAGAAATCTTTATTGAAAAAGTGGTCAATAATACAAACAGTACTCAGTAAAATGAGCGAAAATCCCCCAATACACTAATGGAAACCCTAAAATCCTATTTTTTAATTGCATCTAAGATAAAGTTATGAAACTGCAGAACTACCACCCCTGCACAGATTGCAGGACAAATCCTAGATTACAACAAGAAGGACTCAAACCCGGATATAGCAATGAAAGACCAACATGGGGCATCTGTCGGGGACTGAAACCCAACAAAAAGTAGAGCCCAACATAAGCATTGGGGGATACTTTTCAGCGCCGAAAATCAACCGCAAAGAGAAAGCAGAACAACCTGCCCAAAATATTGGACACGAGAGTGTTGGAATCACGTGTTGGAGTCAAGTCCCACATCGGAGAAGTCAAGGTGAGAGGGAGAGTTTATAAGAGATGTGACCCATAAACCTAATGCCTTAAGGTTTTGGGTTAAGATGTGGTGTCCAAGATCTCCTTGGTGTTTCCCCTCGACCTTGCCCCATGGGTCCTCGCCGTGACTCTCCCCAACAGAGAGGACCTCCCGCGCCCTCTGACTCGGCCGGACCAGTGTGCCGAACAACGAGCAAAGCGAAGCCTAAGACACCCAATCCCAAAAACCCAGATCCGCTAGAGAAACACCAATCTGCACACCACCAGCCTGTATCCGCTACCATTGACCCGAACAACAATCCATAAGCACCGGCAACACCGCACCTTCAATCAGAGCTCCTCCACCCAACAATACCTCGTACATAGACCCGGAACAAGACAGATCTGCCGCCAACGACAAAGTTGCAAAAGGGTGGAGGAGAATAATCATAGAAACCACCCTGAAGACAATCACCCTGAAGACTTCAAAACCAAATCTGAACATAGCAGATTTGGAGCCCCTGCTACTCCAAGCTGAAACCGAAATAGAGCCAAAAGAGCGGCAGCTACGTGAGTTCCACAGCAGAGCACGACCAGCACAAAAATAAGCCAAGCCAAAATTAGGGTTTTGCAACTAGCAAATTGGGGCTATTGAAAATGAAAGAAGCGTTGGTTCAAGGCAATGAGAATGGAATGGGCTTTTATAAAGTGTGCATCAAGATCAAGATCTCAATTTCGCTCACCCAAATACAATTAGAGAATAAAACAAGAGTATATGACGCAAAGAAGCAGATAGGAGATAGAAGGGAAACAGAACAAATAAAAACAGAAAATAGAAAGAAATGAGGCCTCAAAACAGGAAACAACTAGCCCACTCAATTCCAGCACACCTTCCCCTTAAACAATCCAACCTGCAAGCCATACGAAATCAGCGTGAGACCAAGAGCACAGGCGCACATCTATCTGCAGCAGGAGAATGACAAGAAAAGAAGGTCACGTGATTGAACATTAGCAATTAATCTCCGCTATTAAATTTTTAATACAATCAAGGGTGAGGATGTGGAGTAGCTTTTTAAAATTACTCTTGGAGTAAATAGAGCCCTCCTCAAAATAAAATTTTAATAATTTGTGATTATAACTTAAACTATAAATTAACCAAAAAACTTTAAATATAGATATTATTAATTTCTTATTCTATATAATTAAAAAAAATATTTTGATCAAACATGAAAAAAATAGAACAATATTTGTAAAATAAAATATAACTATTTTTTATTAAAATTATTATATAAGATAAGGTCAAAAATATGTTCTCAATTTTTTATGTATAATTTAAGGAAACTAATCGTAGCCTCATAAAATTTTAAAATCTAACATCACTAATCAATGTTAATAAAAAATAAAAAGGAGATCATTTTGAAATTCAATAAGTTCCCTTTACTTTCTTTTTTTAAAACAAAATTTATTGAATTAATAAAAAGATGACAGCAACACTCTCATACAAGTATTGGAGCTAATCACATAAAACCCAAAAGATCAATACCCCTCCCACAACCCACATTTGCAAGATAATCCGCAAATGTATTTTCTTCCCTTCATACATGAACCACCCCTACACAATTAACTTGATACATCAAACAATCAATATGATTAAATTCCTGCAGCAGCTTCCAAGGTCGATTAGCTCCATTCAATGTCCAGCTAACAGTTAGTGCTGAATCACTCTCCAAAATGATATTATGGAGATTAATTACCTGATGACAAAATATTAGAGCATGTAAGTTCCCTTTACTTTCTAAACTAGATATTATCCCCGTGCGTTGCACGGATTTACTTACAATATTTTTTAAAATTATATCAAACTATTATAGTTTAACTAATTAAAAGTTAAAATATTATTTTATTATAAACATAAAAAATTGTGTTAAGACATTTCAATAAATATTATTGTAGTTATTTTTGTATAAATAATTAATATTACTCAAATTTAGTTATTTGCATAGAAATAATTTTAACAATGAAAAATTTTATTTATTTAAGAATATGAAAAATTATTAAGTTAACTTGAAATATTTAAATTACGTAAAAAAATGTTAAATAATGAGTGTTTAATGTCATGAAATAAGTTTTAATATCATTTTTATACTTTTTACCTAGAAAGTCTTTTGCTGTGACATGTCAAGACCAAAAAGAATAAATTCAATTTAATCTTTTGAATTATAATACGTGGTAACTTAAATAGCCTTTCGACAACAAAAAAAATAGTCTAAGATATTATATATCTTGCGAATTTAATTTTTTTAAACTTATTTAGTTTGCGAATGTTTTCTCACAACCGATAGTTTTGAGACTAATCGCTTGAGCCTCAACGATCACGTTAAGTGGATACGCAAGGCCTTTTACAACAAATATTTATTAAACTTTGGCCATTATTATTTTTCTCTATTATGCTTTCTCGAATAAATTTTTTTTTGAAAGCTAAATATATATTATTGATAGAAAGAAAGAACCATGAGAACAACCCTCTCGAGAAAGTACTTCAAAACTACCAAACCTAGGAGGGACAAAACTCGTAAATGTGCCTCGTTAAAACCTTCATAGGAAAAACTCAATGCTCGTTAATTTTTACTACTAAATCATAGATCAAAAAATATATTTAAATATTTCTTTCAATAATGCACATATATTATAATTAATATTAAATACCTTTTAACGTCATCATTCAATTTTAAAATATTCTATCCATATTATTTATTATTAAATAATTTTAATTTTTAATATTTTTCAAATGCAAAATTTAAGATAATTTCCGTGTTTTTTTTTAAAAGCCAATTTTAAGTTGATGAATGTTGTTATTTAATGTAAGTAGTTGAATATTTTTTGACAATACAACTTTTTCTATTTTTAATTATTTTTTAATATGTTAGTTTTATGGTTTAATGTATTTGATGTAAAAATAAAGTCTCTTTTACATATAAAATTGTTTTTTAATTTGAAAACTATTTTATCTAAATTATTTGTTAATAAATATTATTTTCTTATTGAATTGAATTTTTGATATTTGTGAAATAAAAAAATCAAGTAAATTTAAAGCTTATGAATGTTGTTAGTTAATGTAAGTAGTTGAATGGTGTTTGACAATATAATTTTTTTCAATTTTAGTTTTATTATTGTTTAATATATTTATTAAAACTTTTTTTTTGTTTGGGTGCTTTTAATACAAAGCAACACTTGAGTTTTGCTTAAGTATTTAATGCTAAAACTCAAGTGTGCTTTACATATATATAGATAGATATGGTTGACAATCAATTTGTTGCTATTAAAAAGAACATAATGTAGAAATTTAGAAATACATTATTTGTGAATTATAGGAAAGTTTCTAATATATTTAAGTGCAAATACATTTATTATATTAATTATTAGTAGACAATTTTATAGTAATTAATTGAAAAGTATTAAATTTATAGTATTAGATCTTTAAAAATTTAATTATTCCTTAAATTTAAATGATTATATAGGATAAGGTCAAAAATATATTTAAAAAATTTATTCATAATTTTAGAAAACTAATCATAGTCTCCTAAAATTGTATAAAATTTAAGAATTTGTAATCAATGTTAATAAGAAAAAGGGAAAAATTGAATTTCAATAAATTCAATTTAGTTATAATATTATGGGTAGTAATCAATTTGTAGTTATTAAAAATGGCATCATTTACAAATCTAGACATACGATAAGTACGAATTATACAAGCGTCTAATAATTTTTTTGAAATTTACAAGCGTCTAATAATTAGTTGCAAATACATGTATTTATTTATTATATTAATTGGTAGACAATGTTATGGTGATTAATTAAAAGGAATAAATTTTGAATTATGGTAAGTTCAATTGACTAACAAATTGATACATGAGATTTAATGTGTTTATTAATGTGGTAGGTCAGGGTTTGATGTATAAAAGAAAGGGAAAAACTGAGGTTAGATGACATAGATTTGATTTTTTGAAGTTCTTGTTTTGTCTCCTCTGATTCACTTAGTGAAAAAAATACTCATGGCACCTAGCACTGGCATGTTTACTTCATTGCCTCATTCTTTACTCTCCACCATTGTTTCCTTGATACCGTTCAAAGAAGCGGTAAGAACCTCAATTCTTTCTAAAAGTTGGATAGACATTTTTAAGTCTACATCCAACGTAGTATTTGATGAGTTCTATTTTGTGAAAGATGATCAAACTTATCGAATTAGACAAGTTCAAAGAAAGGTTTTTCTAGAGTTCGTGATGCTTTTGATTGCTAATCACAAAGAAAATATCATTGATAAGTTCTTTTTGAGATTATCAATGTCTGGAAAATCTAAGAGGGTTGTGGATAAATGCATTGCCTTTGCCACAAAACACGGGGTGAAGGAGTTGGAGTTGGACTTTTGTGATCCAACTTTGGATCTACTACTAATTTTATTAAATGTGTGACCTTGTTTGAATTGCCAGCACATGTTTATGGCCACGCTTTCCTCAAATCTTTGAAGTTGTTTTCGTGTAGCTTTGTTGAAGCTGAGTTGCACAACTTTAATGCAGTACTTAAGGAAATTTCTTTGGGTTGATGGAAGTGAAGCTCACTACTATTAAGAATTTGTTGTCAAATAGTAAGGTTCTTGAGAGTTTGAGTCTCAAACGGTGTTGGAATTCAGATGACTTTGATTTAGGAGAGGAGAACCTATGGTTGAGAAAGTTGGTCGTGGACAGATGCATGTTTAGATCAAATAGTATTTATTTTACAGTTAATGCTCCAAACTTAAGATATTTTTATTATTCCGGGTTGAACAATAACATTTTGGTCATAGACATACATTCCTCTGTGATAGAAGAGGAAATTCTTGAGTTTTGCATTGAGTTTGAAGGACAAGCCCTTTTTCTCTACAAACTTGTGGAAGATATCTCAGGTGTTAGTGTTTTGACCGTGAGTAGTTACTTCCTTCAGATATGTTATATATTTCTTTTTATAATATGACTACTTTTCTGTTTGTCTCTACTAAGACATGTCTTTTATATATATATATATATGACTTAATTGCACTTTTGCTCCCTGATCTTTCATCTTTGTGCGATTTACCTCCCTCATCTTTAAAATGAGCGAATTCCCTCCCTCTTCTATTAATATGTGTGATTTAGGCCCTTCCGTTAGTTAGCCGTCCAATTGCTAACGGTGGTTGCTATTTTCACCCCCCCCCTTTTACTAACCACACCCCCTTATCAGAAATAAAAATAAAAAAATAAAAAATAAACGAAATAAATTAAATAAAATTAATAGAAAATAAAAAAAATTATAAATTAAAAAAAACTGAAAAAATATTTTTATAAAAATCAAAGAAAAAATAATAAAATAAATGAAATAAGTTAAATACAATTAATAGAAAATGAAAAAATATTTTTATAAAATCAAAGAAAAAACTGAATTTTTTTTTATAAAAATCAAAGAAAAAAATGTTTTTATAAAATCAAAGAAAATAACATATTTTTTTTAATTGAAGATAGAAATTTAAAAATAAAATAAAAGAAGAATTTGTTTCTATTTGCACCACCTACACTAAATTAAAAATAATTATTCTTTTATTTTATTTTTAAATTTCTATCTTCAATTAAAAAAAATATTTTATTTTCTTTGATTTTATAAAAACATTTTTTTCTTTGATTTTTATAAAAATATTTTTTTCAGTTTTTTTTTTATTTTATAAAAATGTTTTTTCATTTTCTATTATTTGTATTTAACTTATTCCATTTATTTTATTATTTTTTCTTTGATTTTTATAAAAATATTTTTTTCAGTTTTTTTTTTATTTTCTATTAATTGTATTTAATTTATTTTTTTATTTTTTTAGCTTAATTGCACTTTTGCCCCCTGATCTTTCACCTTTGTGCGATTTACCTCCATTTTTTTATTTTTTTATTATTTTTATTTCTGATATGGGGGTGTGGTTAGTAAAAGGGAGGGTGAAAATAGCAACCGCCGTTAGTAATTGGACGGCTAACTAACGGAAGGGCCTAAATCGCACATATTAATAGAAGAGGGAGGGAATTCGCTCATTTTAAAGATGAGGGAGGTAAATCGCACAAAGGTGAAAGATCAGGGAGCAAAAATGCAATTCGCTCATTTTTGATATGCAAAGGTTGTTCCCACTGGAGGTTGTTTTCTCCGGATGTCACGTAGCTTGAACGTGAGGAGTTTGATAATGAAGACCTCTTTGGATCAAAATGAGTTTTTAGGAATCACATTCTTATTTAATAGATGCCCTGAATTAGAGCACCTCACCATCAAATTGGGTCTTTCAAAAGAAATTTTTGGTGAGCATTTTAAAATTTGTTTCTAGTGTAAGCCAAGAAGCCATAAAAAAATGAAAATTAGGTTGATGAAATAATTTAACTTATTGTGTAATATTAAAAATTTCTAATTGGAGAGGATGATATAAAAATCTCTAAATAATTTAACTATTTTATTCAAAAATCCCATATGAAGCCATTGTCCCTTTTTGTACTTGTTTAAGTGTTTCTGTCCATATTTGTGCCCTTTAGTAGCTAAGTTTTTGTTGTTTATGTTTGCAGGTTTATGAGTTACCAGACAACTTTAACCTCGAGAGGTTTTGGACTGATCATGCAAAGGCTTATAGATGCATGGTCTATACTCTTAGAGAGGTTGAGATTGATGGCTTTAAGGGATCAACGATTGAGTTTTGTATGCTTACCTATTTCATCACAACTGCGAAAGTCTTGAGGAAGATGACTATCAACATATCAAAGGATGATGTTGCAGATCTAGATGAGAGGTTGGACTCTTACCGCTGTGACATGACAAAAATGTTAATGACTCAAAGGGCCTCAAGAGATTTACAGATTTCAATATATTAAGGAAAAATATATGTAGAAACCAGGGAAGTTAGCGGTAGAGGTATAAGAAGATAAGAGGGATGAAGAAATAAATGTAAGGTGAGCGAAAGTTGATTCATGATACTTTAGGTATTTAAATCACGATTGATTTTCTAATGAATATTTGAGAGTATTGTGTTTTTTATTATTTTAAATTAGGCTTCTTTAATTCTCTTATTTTATCGTGCTTAATTGATTGCTAAATCTTATTCCATCCAACTTTATAGATAATGGATTGTTAAATTACTCTCGTAATTCGAATCCGGGTGTTCTTTTTTTGTATGCCAAATTGAAAAGATAGGAATACTAGGGGTATTCAACCCATCAAACCAGACAAGCCCAAAAAAAGGATTTTTTGGAGTTTGTTGTGCTTTGGATTTCTAATCACAGAGATACTCTCATGGATAAGTTTTCTTCGAAATTAGGAATACCTGAAAAAGTTAAGAGGGTTGTAAGAAAATGCATTGCCTCCGCTACAAACCACAAGGTTGGAGTATGAATTTTGTGATACAACATTGGATTGTTGTCACTTTACTATACTAATTACATTAATGTTTAAATAATTTAAATTAGTGAATTTTTTAAAAATAAAATTCAGATTATTTAATGATGTATTCCATAAATAATTTAATACAATTAATTTTCTTGATATTTTTATTCCATGAAAGTTCTCATGAATGTCTCATTACTCCATTAATTTAGGAAAAAGATAAAGCACTTTTTTAAACAAAAAAAAAATATGAATATAGATTCTACACATAAGGAGGATCAAAATTTCGCTGGTGGGGGTCGGTTGATGCAGCAGCTCAGAATCAGGGTCAGTAACACACTAACACGATGACAATTTGGATGGTACTCAACATGTGAGATATCATAAAAATAATAAGTTTTTCAAATGAAGGAATTAAATTATTGTTTCCAAACAAGAAAAATTATAAATCCAATAAAATTAATAAACTCAATAAAATTTCTAGAAATTTAAGTTCTCTAAATTTTTTTTTTTTTTTTTTGAAAGATAAAGGTATATAAATAGATTATCACAAAAAGCCCCTAAGGACAGGACCCTCAGGGGGCGAAGATCACCCACTAATAACAAGGCACTTCGACGAACAAAAAGAAGCCCGCTAACCCGAACAGGAACTAAACGGGCAAAAAAACAAGAGCATAGGCCACAAAGAACATCCTAACTCTTTCAAAGACACAACTAGGATATACAAGCACGACTCAAGTCTTAAAATGATCCTCATAGACCTTCTCCAAACCACGAATAGCCTCTATGTCGCTACCCTCGAACTCTAACCCCAAGACTTTGCCAAGCAACCACGTCTTTTTCGAGCGCGTGAAGTAAGGCCCACCACTACCAGGAGAAGCCTTTTGAGACACTAGCATATCTATCATGTCACGACAATAAGAATCCAAACTCCCATCTTGATTGACAACATCATCCTTCGATATGTTAATATTCATCTTTCTCAAGACTCTCCCAATAGTGATGAAATAGGTAATCACACGAATTTCATTCATTGATCCTTTGAAGCCCTTAATCTCCACCTCTTTAAGAGTATATATCATGCAATTATAAGCCTTTGCATGATCAGTCAAAACCTCTCAAAGTTAAAGTTGTCAGGTAACTCATAATCCTACAACATATGAATAATAAAAAATTAGCTGCTAAAGCGTGCACATAAAAGGATGGAACCATTTAAACACAAAAAAGGAGCGAGATAATAGATTTGCATGAGTTTTTTTAAAAAATATTATATTTGTTCCGCTTGAAATTATTGTATCATCTTCCAAAATTACACATTATTGATTTTACTCAATATATCAAATTTCGCATCCACCCATTTTCCATTGTTTTTTTCTTGCTCTTTCCCAACATACATATAGGAAAACAAATTCTATTATATGGATCTAATACTCACCAAATATTTTTTTGGGAGGTCCAATTTGATAGTGAGATACTCTAGTTCAGGGAAACTATTAAGTAAGAACGTGATTCCTAAAAACTCATTTTGATCCAAAGCGGTCTTCATTATCAAACTTCTTACATTTGGAAGCATTCAGAGCAGGCAACCTCCAGTGGGAACAACCTTTACATATCAAACTAATACAAAATGTTAAACTACAAATGTATATATAGTTTTTTACTTTCTATAGTAAAGCTAAACTTAAAAGTAGCTATATAACACAAAAAATGAGATAAAACATACCTAAAGAAAGTAAATACTCACAGTTAAAGTACTACCGCCAAAGATATTTTCCTCTAGTTTGTAGAGAAATAGAGTATGTCCTTCGAACTCAATGTAGAAGTCAAGAACTTCCTCTTCCATCACAAGAGAACGAATGTCCATGACCAAAAAATTATCATTCAACCCGGAATAATAGAAATATCTTAATTTTGGAGCATTGACTATAAAATAACGGCTATTAGATCTAAACATGCATCTGTCGACGACCAACTTTACCAACCTTAGGTTCTCCTCCTGTAAACCAAAGTCATCTGAGTTTCAACACCTCTCGAGACTTAAACTCTCAAGCGCCACACAACTTGACAACAATGCCTTAATAGTAATGAGTTTTACTTCCATCCAACCTAAAGAAATTTCTTTTGGTGCATGAAAGTTAAGCAACTCTGCCTCAACAAAGCGGCATCAAAACAACTTCAAAGATTCAAGGCAAGTGTGACTATAAACATGTGCTGGCAATTCAAATAATGTCTCATGCTCAATAAAATTACTAGTAAAATAACAATCCATTGTTGGATCATAAAAGTCAAACTCCAACTCCTTCACCCCGTGTTTTGTGGCAAAGGTAATGGACTCCCTGACAACTCTCTTAGCATTCTGAGACAATGATAATCTCAAAGAGAACTTATCCACAACCGTTTTTGTGTGATTAGAAATCCAAAGCAACATAAATTTCAGAAAAGCTTTTCTTTGGGCTTGTCTGATTTGATAAGTTTGACCATCTTTCACAAAAGACATCACATCAAATTCTATATTGGATGTATACTTAAAAATGTCTATCCAACTTTTAGAGAGAATTAAGGTTCTTACCGCTTCTGTAACGACCTAAATTTTTCCCTCAACTAGAAATAATAGGAGTATTTTAATTAGTATTATTATTAATGCAATTATTATAGTATAATAAAATAAAAATAAAAAAAATCTAGATAAGGATAAGGATGAAATCAAGTTCTAGAGAATTCAAAGGATAAGGATGAGAATAAAAAATTATTTCAGGAAGGACTAAACTGCGAACTGACCTAACTCTGAAGGACCTAACCGTGATTTCAGAAATAGTTTTAATTCAAACTTTGGTCCCTGGTTTTGTCTATAAATACCACCACGAAGTTCAAGTTCAATTCAGCTCAAATTAGAGCAACCCAAGCCTCCAAATCCTTGCTAAACCTTCCCCTCAGCCTCCTAAAGCATTCCCTAACATCTTCTCCGCCCAACAACCACCACAAAACACCCAACCGAGCTCAAGAAATTCCGAAACTTTAAGCTCTCGGTTCTCCCTCAAATCTCCATCAATTTTGTCGAACCAAGAGTCTATTTTGCTTAGAATTTCACCAGGAAGCTATTCGTGCAAGAATTTTGAAGTTTGGAGGTCTAGATTTCATTCTGTCATTGTTGACCGGAAAAGCTTCACGGTGTTCATCGTTTTGGCCAAACCAGAGACCTTTTCAGCTACCCACCTATACCATTGAGTTCCTGGGAGTTAGAGGAAGCTTTTCCAATCGGTTTCCACCCTTAACTCCACCCTCCCGCCGGGGCTCCGCCGCCAACCACCACCTTCTCCGGCGAGCTCCCCAGAAAACTGCTCAGAACTTGGATTTTCTTGCATAGTTCAAATCCTTGTCTTCCATAGGTTCCATATACATATTCGGTTCGGAAAATTAACTTGGTTTGATAGGGTTTCAAGAGACGAGAAGGTATGCAACTTCCCGGCCTTATAACTCACTATTCTTAATGATTCAATGCAAAGTAAGAGTCGATTATGATTCATGGGATTAAAATGAACATTTAGAAAGAAACGGAATGAATTTTGGAGATCCAGAACAAAAGTTATGAATTTTTCAAGTTTAAGCTAAATAATTAATAATTAATAATTAATTAATTCCTTGGATATTATGGTCGGCTCTGCCGCCTTATCCACCAATGGTCGGCTCTGCCGCCTATCGAAAATGCATGGTCGGCTATGCCGCCTTATAAGTTATATAATGATGGTCGGCTAAGCCGCCTGATTTTAAAGCTATATAACGATGGACGACCTTGCCGCCTAATTATTTAAAAAAAAAAACCGGATATTAAAGAATAACATGGAATTTTATAACCTTAAGGTGAGAAGTGACTAAAGTGATGTACGACATTATTATTGCAGATAATCGATCGAAGGATTTTTCGAAGAAAGGTAAGGGGGGAGAATGCTCAACTCATGAGGGGGTATAGTGTGAATAAATAGGTGTTGGACCTCCCTTGGGTCCTATTTGTTTTCAAAAATGATTTTTCCAAACGGGATTTATTCCTGGGAATTGATTCGAAGAAGGAGCCTCCAAATCTTTTCTTAAACATTTTTTTTACGAGGCATCCTGATTTTTAAAGAAAATGTTATTTGATCAATTCTCAAAATATTTCCAGGAGATTTCTATTGGCTTGCAGGTACTCTATGAGCAGGAAAGTTCAGTGGCCCCAACTGGACAGTCGAGGCCAGGCTGTGCCATTGGGTAACGCTGTGAGATCTAGGGGATACCGTAAGGGTTGCGGTCCTTGGGGTGTGGTTAGGTGGGACCTATCAACAGGAGTAGTTGAGGTTTGTCCCATCCGGAACCTAATCACACTGCAGGCTCCCATAGGATCATCTTGCCGAGCGGCTTCTCGGTGACTTTCCTGGAGAATGTTGGGCCCACATCCTCATCATAGTGTGGTGGATTTTTAATGATTGGATTTGGTTGTGATCAACATCCTCGTCTAGAGTGTGTTGAAATCTTGGATGATTTTGTTGGATGCGTTATTACTTTTTACTGGATTTACTTGCTTATTTATTTTACACTGTTTCTCCTATTTGAGTGTGTTGGATTGCTTCTCACCGCTCTTGTTCTCTGGTTTTCTTGTTTTGGTTGGTTGTTCTAATTGAACAACTTAGGGACGGAGTTCGAGGAGAAAGATCTCGAGTGAAAAGTGGTCAAGGCAGGGCGAGCTGTAAATAGTTGTAAATATACGGGAGTGTTCGAGTAGAATAAAGACCATCTGATGGAGGAAAACGTGTACGACTGGACTCGTGCTCTATCAGACTGTAAAATAAGTGTGAAAGCTGTGGTTTTGGTTGTAAACAAGGCAGTCAAAGTAGTCGGGGAAGATTCAGAGGAGTTCATGCGAGACTTTGGGACGTCTTGTCTAAGGAAAGGAATTGCTTTTAATGACGCTTAGCGCGGCTAACTTTCCTGGAGACGTTCTCAGACTATCAATTGGACATCGATGAATTCTGACCCAAAGGTCTTGTACTTCTTCAAAGTTCATCAATAAAAGTGTTTTTCTCTGAAGATATTCTTATTTTATAGTTAGGTAGGGTGTGAGTTTGGTCGTCACAGCTTCTTTGCACAATATCAAAGAAACAATAGCAGAGAGCAAAGAGTGAGGCAATGAACTAAACTTATCGGTACTAGGGGCCATGACTATGGTATTAAAATTATTGCAGAACCTTTGACAAACAACTTCTTTTTTTTCAAAATGAAGATAAAGATAATGTTTACAACCTCATACATATATTATAAAAAGTAAAGTTGACTTCAACCTTGTATATATTAATTAAAATAATGATTAATTATTACTGACATTTTATTTTTATATTGCTAGGGTATTAAGTATCGATAATTGTAAAAAATTTCACACATATAATAACTAAAATAATTAATAATCAAATTAGTTAAATATTAATTATCACCACAAAAATTCAAAATTAATAAAATGAATATATATTAATATATAACAAATATGCAAAGTATTGAAAATGAAATAGTTAATTAACAATGATATTTCGTTACTTTATTAAAAATAATATTTTAAATGATATTATATAAAATTTTCTTTTTACCTTTAATTGATGATAATATTAATGAATTTTTAATATTTATACTATTGGTCGTATTAAACATTGACTGTAAAACCTCTTTTTTTTTTTTGGTACAATGACTGTAAAACCTCTCACGACGCATGCAATAGTTATAAAATTAAATATTAACTAGTGTTTTCTTACCCGTGCGTTGCACAGGAAATATGTCTGTCATATTTGATACGTCGGTCAATACGTTGTTTTTTTTTTAATATATGAAACAGATGAAATGGAAGAGTCTGAAATGCGAAGCAAAGTGGACAAAATGACTTCTCTTCTAAGCCTGGTCCAGATCAATAGAAACTCGTTTAACATTCTTCGTGAACATGAAGACAATAGCACAAATCATAGATATAAGAAATTACAAACATATTAAAGAACATATGAAATAGAAGAGTTTGAAATGCTAATTAAGCAAAGTGGTAAAAAAGTCTTAAATTGAAACCCTTGTTGCGTAGATTGAAATTCGTGCGATTGATTAACTAATAAAAAGATTGGTTTACGAAATCTCAAATACTACAAAACTTATAAGGAGACGGTTTAATGGTGGCTAATAAACAATAATTGAGTTAATCTAGTGTGAAAAAAAGATAAAGCATTCTTCATGAACGTGATTATGCAAGTTCGGTTCCACACACTGAGAACGTGCTTTTACCTGGGCGCTGCACGGGTAATTGGCTATTGAAGTAGGCATTAATCAATACTCTAATTATAGAAGAATTGAGATACTAACATTGATAGTACAATCTTAATAAGCCCGGCTAGACATTTCAAAAACATGTATTAAAATCCTTGATTGTAGTATTTTAAACTCAGACCATTTTAACATATATAAGTAACACCAAAACTAAAACTAAAACGATTGCGTGACCAAAATCTTTGCTTACTCGTGTATTGCATTGCACTTGTTCTTAAATTATATGAAGAAATTTAAGTATAACCAAAATGTATTTAGAATTTACATCTACCATTACAAACCCCCTCCAATAATCTTAATTCTATATAGTCTGGATCTCACCCATCATGATCCAGTTACTACAACATTAATCCACAAACTGAAGGACTTGTGGGCTTGTATTCTTTTATTATCCCCTAATTCCCTTTAGAGGATCATTTAGTCTTGTCCTCATCCTATGTATATGCATGTGCTCATTGTTCATGTCCTATTCCATTGTGTTTCACACCAAATGCTCCATATTTCAAATCACTTGGAAATGAACTCTTCTAAGTATTCATGCTGCATCAACTACCCCTGAAATTTAAGTATAAAAGCAGAAAAATAATCAATATAGAAGAACAAAATCATATGCATGAAAAGATTTTTAGTAGGCACTTTGCTTTGCATAAGGTTGTGAAGAGTGTGCTATATAAGTGAAAGCATAGACAAAAGGCTGAAACTGATGCAGGATCATTGTTTTTAAAAACTTGAATTTAAAGTTTCTTTAAAATAGACATTTTAATCTCATACTATCAAATAAAAGTCAGGGTTGTACTTACATATAGATTTTTGATTTAACAAAGTTCCAATCTAAGGTTTAAAGGTTTGAAAAAACCAAAAGGTTTCTTTAGATTCACTTAGTTTAAATATCATATTAAACTAAAAGAAAACAAATAACATTCATATATAATTATATTTACATGTCATTAGAGTCTTCATTCCTCTCATAACTTAATTGATGAGACCACCTAAACCATGCACCCTAAAAAGGAAAGTGCAGAAGATGTAAGAAAGGGAAGTGCAATACTTGTATCTAAAACCCTTGCACAAAGTGTTACAAATAAAGAAATGGAAAAGGGAAGTGCAATACTTGTATCCAAAGGTTTTCAAGTGAGAAAAATACAGCATGAAAAAAATACAACAGGGAAAAGAGATGAAATAGAATCAAATTCAGAGCACATTAAAAAGAAAACCACTAACTGAATGCATTTAGTTCTTATCCCATTTTATTTTATTTGAAATTTAACATAATATCAATCAGTAAAGATATGATAAGCTCATGTATCCCTCATTCTGCAAAGAGAAAGAATCAGTAAATAGCCCCTAAACTTTTGTCTAACCATGCACATCAACAATAAAATCAACTTATGGTAGTAGGTGCAGCATTGGGTGTTGCTGATGGTAAATCACCTGGTCCCTAAACATTTGATAGAGAAAAGAAGTGTCAAACATTCATTAACAACATCACTGAACATATTTTTTTGTGCAGTAGATCCCAAGTTCAAATATTAAGAATATTTAAATTCATGAAATACATAATTAAATAGATTTGCGATACACTAAGTAACTAACCAGGGCCAGGCGCTCCTCCCTTCTAGCAAGCTTCCTTGAACTTGTGAATGCTTTCCATTAAGACTCGCTTGTTCTTGAATACATTATCCTTCACCTTCATGTACATATCATGGTACATGTGTTTGTCAATTTTCTTGGATTCCCTGTACTTACAGAAGATTCCTCATCCAAAGTATTTTGGTGGGAAGCCTTGCCTTTCTTCTACCCTTACGGTTACATATTAGTATTTAAAGGTTAACATTATAATTAGAAAAAGATCCCCTCCCAATATTAAAAAACTATCACATAACCATTCATTATATGGCTACCCCTTGCAGACATGTAGTACCCATACCTATTCCCCTAAACTATATAGCACATAATTATTACCCTATTGTCTCAAATGGTAAACAAATCAGGTAGAACCTTGTCAATTTTCAATGGGTAAATGTCTAAATGATTGAAAAAAGTCCATGACAATAGTTCCTAAACATGCATAAACTACAAACTGCCTGAAACTACACTCGACCAGCAAATTAACAAATCATGGGTTGAGATTAACTATAGAGTAACAAATCAGGTATTTAAAGTTGGGAATAAATACCATATCCAGAGTGGCGTCCCTTCCTCTTACCCAGTTATTAGGTAAGACAAAGATGATCATAAGATGACTTAGAAAATAGCTTCAAAGTTTGAAGCCATAGACAATGAAAATCTCGATCTCCCTACAACCAAAGCAATTATATTTTTTTTAAGAACAACGCAAGTAGGGATATATTTTCCTTAGTCATAGCTATAAGAATAGAAAATCATTCTAAAATAATGTCAAAAGAGGATGACGAAAATAATCTAATTACTCAACAACATTTATGTCAAACACTTGCATAATTATCAACTTACACAATTATCAGCACCACATGAAGCAAGTTGCATACTCGAGTGATCTTCCTCATTTTCCTCCATGCCAACCGATTCACAGTAGAGGCATATAGGGGAGGAGATGGTTGATGCAGTATTAGTAAGGATTAATATAGGTAAATCTTAGATAATTAAGGCAAATCTTTCAAAATTTTATGAAAAAGTTTCTCAGATTTAAAATTACCTTTAAAAAATTTGTTATGGAAATAAATTTTAGGTGAAAAAAAGTTTAGTTTTAGAGTATTAATTAAATTTTATGCTATTTTTGAAGGTGTGAAAAACGACTAGAAGGGGGGGGGGTTGAATAGAGTTTTGAATATAAAACTTTCCCCTTAAGATTTAAAGTAAATCTTTTCGGTTTCTCTGAGATAGAAGGTGCAGCGGATAAAGATAGAGAGAAGAGAGAAGCACACAAGTATTTTATCCTGGTTCACTTGATAAATCCCTCAAGCTAATCCAGTCCACCCGTTAAGGTGATTTCTTCCTTCTTAGAATGAAGGCAATCCACTAATCAGATAATTGTTACAACTGCACTTGAAACCTACAAGTGACTAACAATACACTGACTTAGCTCACACCAAGATTCACTCTCTTAGTCTTCTCTAGGATCCGATCAACCTTGATCTCCTAAAGGAATCACCACTAAGATTCACTCTCTTAGTCTTCTTAAGGATACTGACCTACCCGGTCCCTTAAGGAAAATCAAACAACTGTTTGAGGTTGGTGTTTACAAAGGTTTGCTTCTAGATAAGCTGAGTGTAAACTAAATAAGAACATATGAAGAAAGTAGAGGCTTGAATCTTTTCTTGTATTGCAGCTCTTGGTTTCTCTCTCACTCAGCTTTCTTCTTTTCTTCAGCCTTTTATAGTCCAAGGTGCAAAGGATATTTCTGTTGAGAGAATATGACCGTTGGAGGGCATTTCTGGAACTTCCAGAACCTGCTGTGGCTGAACCTTGGTAGGTAGGCTTGTCAGAATAGTACACTGCTCTTGTACTTCTTGATAGAGACATTTGCCTTTAACCAATGACTTCTGATCAGAGTTATGCTTCGTGTTGGAACTTGTAAAGCTTGGTGATCAGAGTCAGAGGGATGCTTGGATCCTCTGACCTTCGTAACTTCTGATTCTGGACCTTCAAAGCTTCTGGACCTACAGAGCCTCTGGTCCCTCAGAGCTTCTGGTCTTCAGATCTTCTGATCCTCTGATCTTCAGATCCTCTGATCCTCAGATCTTCTGATCTTCAGATCCTCTGATCTTCTGATCTTCAGATCTTCTGATCCTCAGATCCTCTGATCTTCAGATCTTCTGATCTTCAGAACTTCTGACGAATATATCTTCTGGTGTCAGAATAAGAAACCTGTTTGTCAAAACACTCAAGACAAACATTAGAGTATCATAGTTGTTCATCCACAAATAAATACTTGTTATCATCAAAACATAGAGTTGTACCACATGACCAAATCTTGATCTTACAATCTCCCCCTTTTTGATGATGACAAAACCATGTATTTTGATGAACAACTCTAAACAAATAAACTGAATACACTCAGAGTATAAGGTATCAGAGTTAAAACTTATCCTGATGTGTATAGTTTATCTTGCTCCTTCTGAATCCAAGACTCGTGCTTGATTCTGAGCTAAGCTCCCCCGGAATCTAATACTTAATATCAACGTTAGTAATATCTAGATTCTGAGCTAAATAATATAGGAGTTGTCAAGATACTATAAGTTCTCCCCCTTTTTGTCATAAGCAAAAAGAATGAAGGTGGAAAAAAAAAATAGTAAGAGCATAAGACGAAATACTCCCCCTCAGAAGGAATACCAAGGGATACTTGGCTGCTGATTAGTATATCTTCTTATGAGAGCAGAAGTTTCAAAGTCCAGAGGTTCTGTTGGAAAAAATTCCATCTTCAGATGCTTCAGAATGAGAAGCTATGAACCTACTCTTCTTCTGATGACGCAAGTCAGAAGTTGTAGTAGCATCTTCTGATGTTGTTGCTTCTGGTTTGACAAGTTCTGAGTCTTTGTTTCTATCTGAAACAGTCATGCTCATCTCTACAAGCTTTTCAGCTAGCTTTGACTTGACCAAATCTTACTCTACTGATGCCTCCAAGATTAACTTCACCTTCAGGTTCAAGTTTTGGATCTTGGGACATATGCCTTTCTCCCGTCATGTGTTGCCTGCATCCACTGTCCAGGTTCCATGGTTGGAGTTTCGATGGACCTATTGAAGATATCTGCAACATATATAATCTTATCCCTAGGTACCCACTTTCTGAGTCCTTTCTTGTTAGTTAGCCCAGAAGTTCTGACAACTTTGGGTCTTTCAACAGGATAATATAAAGGAATTTGAGCATGATATTTTGACATAGAGAAGGATCCCTTTTTAAGAGGGTTTTTAGCAACTTTAGCAGGTACAGGATCAGGCAATATGGTACCAGAGGGAACAAAGCATTCATACAAGGATTTAGCTTTAGACACAGAGGGCTCATTTCTAATTGGTTTAGAATAGCCAATGCCATGCATTCCATTTCTGCTTACGCCATAGATCATTGAAGCCATTAAGCTTCTATCCACGCTTTTAGCTAGGAATCTTTGAAAAGACTTTTCAAACTTAGATTCATTTCTACAATCAGAGGCATCACAGGCAACAATTTCTTCTAACTTAGCAATCTGGTTCTTAAGCACAGAGTTAGAATTGATCAAGGCATGATTATCATTTTTCAAATCAGAAATAGTTTTCTCATGTTCAGAAGGAGTCTTGGAAACAACAGATAAGTTCTTTTTCAGCTTCTTATGCTTAGACAATAAGGAGTTATACTTATCCATAATATCAGACAATGCATGTTTCAGTTCAGAGGTAGAGAAAGAAGCGAATACCTCATTTTCATCGTCTGAGTTAGGATTTCCTTCTGATTCTGAGTCAAAGTCAACAGCTCCCTTTGACTCTGCTTCCTTGTCTTTGACAATAGCCATGAGTCCTTGGACTTCACCATCAGAGTCAACATCCTCTGACTCTGATTCATCAAAAGTCACCATCAGACTCTTCTTGGTCTTGAAATGCTTCTTTGACTTTTTGTCGTTTGATGAGCCTTTGTATTTGCTCTGCCTGTGCTTCCAGATGCAGTTGAGCTTTCTGGATATCAGAGTCAGCTCATCCTCATCAGAATCTTCAGAGTCTTCTGCTTCAGCTTGGAGAGCTTTTGACTTCTCAGATTTGGATTTCAAAGCTATAGACTTCTTCTTCAGATCCTGCATTTCTGAGCGCTTCAGTTCATGGCATTTCAGTATGCTGATGAGTTCTTCTAAACTCATATACTCAACATCTCTAGTTAGCTCCAAGGAAGTTATCAAAGGCATCCAGCTTTCAGGAAGACCTCTAAGGATCCTCATGACATGATCCGCAGTGGTGTAGCTATTGCTGAGGGGTCTTATTCCAGCAATAATCAACTGGAATCTGGAAAACATATCCTCAATGGATTCGTCAGGTTCCATTTGGAAGGATTCATATTTCTGGATCAAAGACAGTGCCTTTAATTCTTTCACTTTCTTGTTTCCTTCATGAGACATCTTCAAGGATTCAAAGATGCCCTTGGCGGAATCACGATCAGTAATTTTCTCATATTCTTCATATGAAATGGCACTTTGCAGAATAGCTCTTGATCGGTGATGATCTCTGAACTCCTTCTTTTGATCTTCACTCATCTTCTCCCTTGGGATCTTTACACCATGTTCATCGACAGGAGGGGTGTAGCCATCAACAACAAAATCCCAGAGATCAGGATCAAAGCCAAGAAAGAAGCTTTTGATTCTATCTTTCCAGAAATCAAATCTCTGACCATCAAAGATAGGTGGTCTTGCACTGTATTGATATTTGCTTGTAGTAGTGGTGGCATCCATGAGTTTTTCACACTGGCCCGGATCTACTGAACACTGTTAAGTGTGGTAATCAGAACTTGCGCTCTGATACCAATTGAAGGTGTGAAAAACGACTAGAAGGGGGGGGGGGTTGAATAGAGTTTTGAATATAAAACTTTCCCCTTAAGATTTAAAGTAAATCTTTTCGGTTTCTCTGAGATAGAAGGTGCAGCGGATAAAGATAGAGAGAAGAGAGAAGCACACAAGTATTTTATCCTGGTTCACTTGATAAATCCCTCAAGCTAATCCAGTCCACCCGTTAAGGTGATTTCTTCCTTCTTAGAATGAAGGCAATCCACTAATCAGATAATTGTTACAACTGCACTTGAAACCTACAAGTGACTAACAATACACTGACTTAGCTCACACCAAGATTCACTCTCTTAGTCTTCTCTAGGATCCGATCAACCTTGATCTCCTAAAGGAATCACCACTAAGATTCACTCTCTTAGTCTTCTTAAGGATACTGACCTACCCGGTCCCTTAAGGAAAATCAAACAACTGTTTGAGGTTGGTGTTTACAAAGGTTTGCTTCTAGATAAGCTGAGTGTAAACTAAATAAGAACATATGAAGAAAGTAGAGGCTTGAATCTTTTCTTGTATTGCAGCTCTTGGTTTCTCTCTCACTCAGCTTTCTTCTTTTCTTCAGCCTTTTATAGTCCAAGGTGCAAAGGATATTTCTGTTGAGAGAATATGACCGTTGGAGGGCATTTCTAGAACTTCCAGAACCTGCTGTGGCTGAACCTTGGTAGGTAGGCTTGTCAGAATAGTACACTGCTCTTGTACTTCTTGATAGAGACATTTGCCTTTAACCAATGACTTCTGATCAGAGTTATGCTTCGTGTTGGAACTTGTAAAGCTTGGTGATCAGAGTCAGAGGGATGCTTGGATTCTCTGACCTTCGTAACTTCTGATTCTGGACCTTCAAAGCTTCTGGACCTACAGAGCCTCTGGTCCCTCAGAGCTTCTGGTCTTCAGATCTTCTGATCCTCTGATCTTCAGATCCTCTGATCCTCAGATCTTCTGATCTTCAGATCCTCTGATCTTCTGATCTTCAGATCTTCTGATCCTCAGATCCTCTGATCTTCAGATCTTCTGATCTTCAGAACTTCTGACGAATATATCTTCTGGTGTCAGAATCAGAACCTGTTTGTCAAAACACTCAAGACAAACATTAGAGTATCATAGTTGTTCATCCACAAATAAATATTTGTTATCATCAAAACATAGAGTTGTACCACATGACCAAATCTTGATCTTACAATCTCCCCCTTTTTGATGATGACAAAACCATGTATTTTGATGAACAACTCTAGACAAATAAACTGAATACACTCAGAGTATAAGGTATCAGAGTTAAAACTTATCCTGATGTGTATAGTTTATCTTGCTCCTTCTGAATCCAAGACTCGTGCTTGATTCTGAGCTAAGCTCCCCCGGAATCTAATACTTAATATCAACGTTAGTAATATCTAGATTCTGAGCTAAATAATATAGGAGTTGTCAAGATACTATAAGTTCTCCCCCTTTTTGTCATAAGCAAAAAGAATGAAGGTGGAAAAAAAAAATAGTAAGAGCATAAGACGAAATACTCCCCCTCAGAAGGAATACCAAGGGATACTTGGCTGCTGATTAGTATATCTTCTTATGAGAGCAGAAGTTTCAAAGTCCAGAGGTTCTGTTGGAAAAAATTCCATCTTCAGATGCTTCAGAATGAGAAGCTATGAACCTACTCTTCTTCTGATGACGCAAGTCAGAAGTTGTAGTAGCATCTTCTGATGTTGTTGCTTCTGGTTTGACAAGTTCTGAGTCTTTGTTTCTATCTGAAACAGTCATGCTCATCTCTACAAGCTTTTTCAGCTAGCTTTGACTTGACCAAATCTTACTCTACTGATGCCTCCAAGATTAACTTCACCTTCAGGTTCAAGTTTTGGATCTTGGGACATATGCCTTTCTCCCGTCATGTGTTGCCTGCATCCACTGTCCAGGTTCCATGGTTGGAGTTTCGATGGACCTATTGAAGATATCTGCAACATATATAATCTTATCCCTAGGTACCCACTTTCTGAGTCCTTTCTTGTTAGTTAGCCCAGAAGTTCTGACAACTTTGGGTCTTTCAACAGGATAATATAAAGGAATTTGAGCATGATATTTTGACATAGAGAAGGATCCCTTTTTAAGAGGGTTTTTAGCAACTTTAGCAGGTACAGGATCAGGCAATATGGTACCAGAGGGAACAAAGCATTCATACAAGGATTTAGCTTTAGACACAGAGGGCTCATTTCTAATTGGTTTAGAATAGCCAATGCCATGCATTCCATTTCTGCTTACGCCATAGATCATTGAAGCCATTAAGCTTCTATCCACGCTTTTAGCTAGGAATCTTTGAAAAGACTTTTCAAACTTAGATTCATTTCTACAATCAGAGGCATCACAGGCAACAATTTCTTCTAACTTAGCAATCTGGTTCTTAAGCACAAAGTTAGAATTGATCAAGGCATGATTATCATTTTTCAAATCAGAAATAGTTTTCTCATGTTCAGAAGGAGTCTTGGAAACAGCAGATAAGTTCTTTTTCAGCTTCTTATGCTTAGACAATAAGGAGTTATACTTATCCATAATATCAGACAATGCATGTTTCAGTTCAGAGGTAGAGAAAGAAGCGAATACCTCATTTTCATCGTCTGAGTTAGGATTTCCTTCTGATTCTGAGTCAAAGTCAACAGCTCCCTTTGACTCTGCTTCCTTGTCTTTGACAATAGCCATGAGTCCTTGGACTTCACCATCAGAGTCAACATCCTCTGACTCTGATTCATCAAAAGTCACCATCAGACTCTTCTTGGTCTTGAAATGCTTCTTTGACTTTTTGTCGTTTGATGAGCCTTTGTATTTGCTCTGCCTGTGCTTCCAGATGCAGTTGAGCTTTCTGGATATTAGAGTCAGCTCATCCTCATCAGAATCTTCAGAGTCTTCTGCTTCAGCTTGGAGAGCTTTTGACTTCTCAGATTTGGATTTCAAAGCTATAGACTTCTTCTTCAGATCCTGCATTTCTGAGCGCTTCAGTTCATGGCATTTCAGTATGCTGATGAGTTCTTCTAAACTCATATACTCAACATCTCTAGTTAGCTCCAAGGAAGTTATCAAAGACATCCAGCTTTCAGGAAGACCTCTAAGGATCCTCATGACATGATCCGCAGTGGTGTAGCTATTGCTGAGGGGTCTTATTCCAGCAATAATCAACTGGAATCTGGAAAACATATCCTCAATGGATTCGTCAGGTTCCATTTGGAAGGATTCATATTTCTGGATCAAAGACAGTGCCTTTGATTCTTTCACTTTCTTGTTTCCTTCATGAGACATCTTCAAGGATTCAAAGATGCCCTTGGCGGAATCACGATCAGTAATTTTCTCATATTCTTCATATGAAATGGCACTTTGCAGAATAGCTCTTGATCGGTGATGATCTCTGAATTCCTTCTTTTGATCTTCACTCATCTTCTCCCTTGGGATCTTTACACCATGTTCATCGACAGGAGGGGTGTAGCCATCAACAACAAAATCCCAGAGATCAGGATCAAAGCCAAGAAAGAAGCTTTTGATTCTATCTTTCCAGAAATCAAATCTCTGACCATCAAAGATAGGTGGTCTTGCACTGTATTGATATTTGCTTGTAGTAGTGGTGGCATCCATGAGTTTTTCACACTGGCCCGGATCTACTGAACACTGTTAAGTGTGGTAATCAGAACTTGCGCTCTGATACCAATTGAAGGTGTGAAAAACGACTAGAAGGGGGGGGGGGTTGAATAGAGTTTTGAATATAAAACTTTCCCCTTAAGATTTAAAGTAAATCTTTTCGGTTTCTCTGAGATAGAAGGTGCAGCGGATAAAGATAGAGAGAAGAGAGAAGCACACAAGTATTTTATCCTGGTTCACTTGATAAATCCCTCAAGCTAATCCAGTCCACCCGTTAAGGTGATTTCTTCCTTTTTAGAATGAAGGCAATCCACTAATCAGATAATTGTTACAACTGCACTTGAAACCTACAAGTGACTAACAATACACTGACTTAGCTCACACCAAGATTCACTCTCTTAGTCTTCTCTAGTATCCGATCAACCTTGATCTCCTAAAGGAATCACCACTAAGATTCACTCTCTTAGTCTTCTTAAGGATACTGACCTACCCGGTCCCTTAAGGAAAATCAAACAACTGTTTGAGGTTGGTGTTTACAAAGGTTTGCTTCTAGATAAGCTGAGTGTAAACTAAATAAGAACATATGAAGAAAGTAGAGGCTTGAATCTTTTCTTGTATTGCAGCTCTTGGTTTCTCTCTCACTCAGCTTTCTTCTTTTCTTCAGCCTTTTATAGTCCAAGGTGCAAATGATATTTCTGTTGAGAGAATATGACCGTTGGAGGGCATTTCTGGAACTTCCAGAACCTGCTGTGGCTGAACCTTGGTAGGTAGGCTTGTCAGAATAGTACACTGCTCTTGTACTTCTTGATAGAGACATTTGCCTTTAACCAATGACTTCTGATCAGAGTTATGCTTCGTGTTGGAACTTGTAAAGCTTGGTGATCAGAGTCAGAGGGATGCTTGGATCCTCTGACCTTCGTAACTTCTGATTCTGGACCTTCAGAGCTTCTGGACCTACAGTGCCTCTGGTCCCTCAGAGCTTCTGGTCTTCAGATCTTCTGATCCTCTGATCTTCAGATCCTCTGATCCTCAGATCTTCTGATCTTCAGATCCTCTGATCTTCTGATCTTCTGATCTTCAGATCCTCTGATCTTCTGATCTTCAGATCTTCTGATCCTCAGATCCTCTGATCTTCAGATCTTCTGATCTTCAGAACTTCTGACAAATATATCTTCTGGTGTCAGAATCAGAACCTGTTTGTCAAAACACTCAAGACAAACATTAGAGTATCATAGTTGTTCATCCACAAATAAATACTTGTTATCATCAAAACATAGAGTTGTACCACATGACCAAATCTTGATCTTACAATTTTTATTGAATTTTTCGGATTTTTATTTAATTAAGGATTTTATGAGTTTTTATTGTGATTTGGTAGTTCTTATTAATTAATTTTTATTGAATTTTTAGTTTTTTATTTAATCTAGGTAAATCTTTTTAAATTTTAATATTTTATGAAAATGTTTCTCAGATTTAAAATTACCTTTAAAAAATCGGTTTCAAGATTTGTTATGAAAATAAATTTTAGGTGAAGAAAAAGTTTATTTTTGGAGTATTAAATAAATTTTATGGTATTTTTATTGAATTTTCGGATTTTTATTTAATTCATAATTTTATGAGTTTTTATTGTGATTTGATATATTTTGATAGTTTTAAATAATTAATTTTTATAGTATTTTTATTGAATTTTTTAGTTCTTTTTTAATCTAGGTAAATCTTAGATAGTTAGGGTAAATATTTTAAAATTTTATGGAAAAATTTCTCAAATTTAAACATCAAAAGCTATCTATCAAATTGAAAGCTATCTAACAAATTGAGTTTTTTTTTTAGGAATACTTCAATTAATGATTTTTTTAATTAATTTATACTCTAAAAATAACTTTAAAATAAAATAAAATATTTCCTGAAATTAACATTAAATAAATAATAAGATAAATTAAGATAAAATCAAGAAATAAACAACCTAAATCCTAATCAAATCTAAAATTTAAAAAGGTAATAAATAAAGATAGATAAAAACTATAAAAATATAGAAAATCACAATAAAAACTTATAAAATCCTGAATTAATAAAAAATCTGAAAATTCAATAAAAATACCATAAAAATTAATTAATACTCTAAAATTTTATTTTTTATGAGAATTAACCTGAGAATGACACGTGGAATTTTTTTATGAAAATTAACGTGAGAATGACACGTCACTAAGAATTAACGTGAGAATGACACGTCACTAAATCAGCCTGATAGAAGTTCTTCTTTTCTAATATATATTGATATTGATATTGATATTGATGATTGATTATCATCATAACTAGTAAAAAATTATAACAATAAATTAATTTATAGTCTTATACATATAAAATATACAATGTATTAAATAGTTAACTGAGAAATCTTTTTCCTATATTTAAATGATAATATTAAGTAATTTTTAATGAATTTATAATCTTTACAAAATTAATTTTAATAAGTATTAATTAAATTTCAAAAAAATTATTAATCAATTGTTAAACCGCTCTCACATATTAATTAAAACACTCTGTCAAAAAAGTATTAACTATCATCACAGAATATAAAAAACTTAAAATAAAATTAATTTATATATATATATATATATAAAGTATTAAAAACTAAAACAGTAAGCTAGCAATGTTATTTCGGTTTTAAAAATAAAACATTGTTATGAATTTCATATCTTTACAAGAAAACAATATTGAAATTTTTGAATGATATTAAATATTATTCAATTTTAACGTTGTATTAATAATTTCAAAATAAAAACGTTGTATTAATGAATTTTGAATATATATTATATCTATATATATAAATAAATAAGTAAGGTTGGCTTCAAAAAGTATTAAACGCTATATATTTAATATAGTAGTAAATACAGTTTCAAAAAAATATATAGTCGTAAATAAGTATTATAAATAAAGATAATAAAATATTTATAAATTAATATATATATATATATTGACAGAAAAAGAAATAAAATATTATTGAATGGAAAAATTTCATGAGATCAATCCTCTTATAAATAGATCAAAACAACCAACCTCCGACCCCCTTAAAAAAAAACACACCTAAAAATTGTGCCTCATTAGAAGCAATATATACATATACATATATATAGTAAAATATCTCACAAAATTTATATATATATATATATATATATTTATATAAACTAGTGGACAATTAATTCCTTCAGGTATGTTGTATATTTATATCTACTTTTTCTATTTGACTTACTAGCTAAATAATGTAATACGAAAATGATATTCAAAGGTTAATATCCTTTGTTTACCATTTTGTGTTGATTTGGTAAGTTCCCACCGGGAATGTTTTTTTGAATGTCACGTAGCTTGAGTGTAAGGAGTTTAATAATAAAAATCTCTTTGGATTAAATCGAGTTTTTAAAAATCACGTTCTTATTTAATACTTGTTCCGAATTATGACATCTCACTATCAAATTGGTCTCCAAGAAAGTTTGATAGGTGTTTCATACATGGAATCTGTTCTCCTATGCGCGCGTAAACTGACAGGGATCATGAAAAAATGGAATATGGGTTGAAGAAAACATTTTAAAAATTGAGTAAAATCAATAATGTTTAATTGGTGAAGATGATATACATTTTATTAGAGGAACAACATAATACTATAAAACTGCCATGGCGAAGCGACTGTCCCTTTTTGGTTTAATTAACTAGATTTCGCTCACGTGTGTGAATTTTAGCAGCTTAATTATTTTTATTATTTATGTTGTAGGATTATAATTTACCGGCTTAAATATGTTGGTGGTCCCTCTAAAATAAGGCCCTTTGGTTAAGGCTCCTACAAATTTTTTTGGGTGGAATAAGCCCCTAATGTGAAAATAATATAGTGATAAGCCCCTGTCGTGAGGTTCTGTTATATTTCTGATAATTTTGTAAACGATTATATTTTGTGAAAATTATTCAATTAAAGAGGGTGTCACGCAAGTAAATGAGGGTTGAAAAAAATAAAAATAAAATAAAAACCCAAAGTAAAAAACCCAAGTACATTTGGGGATTTTACTTGGGTTTTTTGCTTTGGGTTTTTATTTATTTTTATTTTTTTAACCCTAATTTACTTACGTGGCACCCTCTTTAATTGAGTATTTTTCACAAAATATAATCCACATCAACGTCGTTTTCAGAATCATCAGAAATTAAACAGAACCTCACGGCAAGGGCTTATCACTATATATTATTGTCACATTAGGGGCTTATTCCACCCAAAAAAAATTGTAGGGGCCTTAACCAAAGGACCCCTATTTTAGGGGAACCTCCAACATATTTAAGCCCCGGCCCCTTCAGCTTCTTCCAAACTCTATCCTTAACAAAATTAAATATTTGAGATTTAGACTTACCAATAATGGTTGGAAGTCCAAAATATTTATCAAAACTCTCCACGGCCTTAACACCCAACAATTGTTTAAGCTCATTGAAACTATTATCAAGCACATTACGGCTAACCGAGAGCATTGATTTGTCAAGATTTATGGCATGTCCCGACACCTTTTCATAAGTATTAAGAATAACAGAGATACAATTTGCCTCCTGTGCAGTAGCTCTAGCAAATAAAATGCTATCATCAACAAACAGTAAATGAGATATCACAGGAGCCTTTTGAGCTACCTTTATACCATGCAGAGAACCTGTAAAAATAGCTTTCTGAATCAGAGCAGAAAAAACTTCTCCACAAAGGATAAAAAGATATGGTGACAGCGGGTCCCCTTGCCTGAGACCTCTGTGAGGAACAAAAGATGGCTGAGGGTTCCCATTTAACATAATAGAAAATTAACAGTTGAAACACATTTCATAATTAAATTTACCCAATATTCTGGGAAACCCATACTCTGAAGCACACTGCTCTAAAAAGACCATTCCACTTGGTCATAAGCTTTAGACATTACTAATTTCAAAGCCATCATGTCATTCCGGCCAGTAATTCTTTTTTTCATGTAATGAAAACACTCAAACGCTACCAGGGCATTATCTGTAATCAGCCGGCGCGGAACAAAAGCACTTTGAGTGTTGCAAATTAAATCCGGCAAAATAATCTTCAATCTATTTGCAATGGTTTTTGTAATAATTTTAAATAAAACATTACACAAGCTAATCGGCATGAGCTGTGTAGCATGTTCAGGCTTCTTAACTTTAGGAATTAACACCAATAAAGTATTATTAATATTACCTGGTGAGTCAGAGCCATTAAGCACCTGTAAACATAACTGGGCAATATCATCCCCAATAAGATCCCAATGCCTTTGATAAAAAAGAGCGGGAAAACCATCCAAGCCCTGAGCTTTCGTGGGGTGCATCTAAAACAAGGCTTCCTCCACATCCTGTTTTGTGAACGTTTCGGATAACACATCCAGGTGGACGGTTGAAATCCTGTTGCCAACAAGAGCTGCTGCTTCCTGCACTCATGATGGAGAGGAGCTAGTGAATAGGCCAACAAAGTAATCACCCAACACTCTACCAATACTCGGATCATCAACAAATTCTCTGCCTCCATCATCTTTAATCTTTTCAATCATATTCCTCTTTCGCCTCGGAGTAGCATTCTGATGGAAATTTTTTGTATTTCTATCTCCAATTTTTAGCCAATTCACTCTGGAGCTCTGACTCCACCAAATTTCTTGCTGATCAATCAATTTGTCTAACTCACTCTCGGCCTCCTTAACTTGCTCCACCACTTGATCAGTTTGAATTTGCTGCTGGAGCTTCTGAAGTAGAGCCTTCGTGTCAGAAATTTTCTTTGGTATGTCACCAAACTTTTCACGTCCCCCACTCCTGGAGAGTCGCTCCCAAAGAGCTCAACTTTGATGTCAAATTAGTAGGAGACCCATGGCACCAGGCCTCAGCCACAACCTCCTTACAATCCCCATCCTGGAGCCACAGTTCCTCAAAGCGAAACAACCTGGCCCTTCGCAATTCCTGTCTTAAGCCCTTGGAACCACAACATATCAGTAAAGGATTATGATCAGAATGGTACCTTGGTAGGTTAGTAACATCCGTGACAGGCCACACCTCATCCCAAGCATCATTAGCAAGAGCATAATCAAGCCTCTCTTCTATGGTGTCAGGAGTTACTCTTTTATTCGACCAAGTAAATCTATAACCTGAAAAACCAACATCATGTAAACCACAATTAGAGACAATATTTAACTCTGTCTGCGCACAAGATCCGGAGGATCACCACCCAACTTATTAGTGGGGGACAAAATATTAAAATTACTTAATATAGGAAAAGCAATATTGAAGACCGAGAGGGAGGGATTTTAATTTTACTATATCATCTCCCATTCAACGCACGTATTAGGAATTTAGATAGGAATGAATTTCAGAACTTTTTTTTGTTACAATGAATTTCAGAATTTGACACAAATTAAAAGAATATATTTAACAAAATCATTTATTAAATTGATTATAGTATTCATAAAAAAACCAATAGTTTTGGTAGCTGGAAGATCGATGAGCTCTACATAGAAAATCGGGAACCCTACCCTAAATCGAAGTAATTGTCAAAAAATTTGTTGGTTGAACAATAAAATATATAGAAAATTTAAATAAAAAAGGAAATTAAATTCAAATGCAATAGATAAATTCCAACTAAAAAATAATTAATTTTTTATGGCATAAAATATAAATTTTAAAATTTGAAATCTTTCCATTTTCTTGATCAAATGATCTAGAATTAGTTAAATTACTTAAGATGGGAAAAGGAATATAGAAGACCGGAAAGGAGAGATTTTGCTATCATTTCACGTTCAACGCATGTATTAGAGCATCTCCAATGGTAGGAACCTATTTTGGGACTTAACTCAATTCTTGTGGGCCCAAATTGCCACATAGGATTTAAGACACTCATAAGGTCTTCATACACATTTCACTCTAGTGGTTGAGATCTTATTTTACTTTTGTCTGGACCCACAGTACTCAATATATTTATATTATTTATTTTCCTCCCTAATTTTCACTTTGATTATGGTATTGAAGGAGAGAGAAAAAAATATTATTTTATTTAAGATCTCACATTTGAGAGTACATGAGCTAACACACGGATCTTAGCTTTTGCTAAGATCTCATGCCATGTAGGATAGCTCCAATGGTGAGATCTAATAAGATCCGGATCTTATTTTAAGGTCCCAAAATAAGGACTCCATTGGAGATGCTCTTAGGAATGTAGATAGATATTTATTTCAAAAAAAGGAATGTCTTTTTTTTTTGAACTTAACAAAAAAAAAAGAAGGAATGTCGATAGATATGAATTTCGAAATTTGTCACAGCATTTAAAAGAATTTAACAAAATCATTTGTTCATTAAAAAAAACAAAATCATTTATTACTTTCAACAAAAACCAAAATCATTTATTAAATTGATTGTAGTATTCATAAAATTAAAAAAACCAATAATTTTACTTTTATTATTGGCTACCAGAAGATCGATAAGTTCTACAATAAAAATTAGGAAACCTTCATCAAAACTGTGAAATCTGTCATAATGGAGTCAATTGCGGAATATTAAAGCGTTTAGTTTTTTTGGTTGAATAATAAAATATATGGACAAGTTAAATAAGAAAGAAAATTAAATGGCATTTTGATAAGGGAAATAAATTAAATAGTAAAATATAAAATTTGAAATTTTTCCGTTTTCTGGATAAGATGAAAACAACAAACACCATGACACCATTTGGTTCATTTATTCTCACAGTAGCTTATACTTAATAATTAATATAATTATTAAAATAAATATGATTAAATGTACAATTTACTATATTTAAGTAAAATTAATGAATACAATTAATGCTTTCAAAAAAATGAATACAATTATAATAATTATAAAATAAATTTATATTATTTTATAGTTATTCATTAAATCATTTTTATTTAGTGTATTATGTTAATACTTTTTTGTTAACGTTGTTATGTGTTAATTCATAAAATCGTTAATATATAGTATATAATAAAAAATTATTAACGTTATTTTCATTAAACCTAACAAAAAAAGTACTACAACTCAAGAATCAACATTCCAAATACATGCGTTGAATGTTGTGACAAGTTAAATAAGAAAGAAAATTAAATGCACATAAAAATATTAAAGCGTTTAATTTTTCTAGTTGAATAATAAAATACTGTATATGGACAAGTTTTTTTTTTTCGGTACATATATGGACAAGTTAAATAAGAAAGAAAATTAACATTCCTCTTATAAACAAAAGAAAAAGAAATAAGAAAGAAAATTAAATACATTTAAGATGAGATAAGGGAAATAAATTAAATAGTAAAGTATAAAATTTGAAATATTTCCGTGTTTTTTGGATAAGATGAAAATAACAATACTGTTATAAAATATGAAGACAGTACAAGTGAGTAGGAGTGAGAGAGGAGAAGATAAGCAAGATTTGAACAATTAATATTGTGGAATCAAAGGTGTGGTTGCTTGATGCAACCTCCTTTATTTATAGCTCTAGAACTAGGTCAATTCATGGAAATGATACACATGGCCAAGCCCACAAACTTTTTAATATAACCCATATACCAAAATACACATGGTCATCCAAACTATTCATAATACTCCCCTTGGATGACAATCCCTTAAGAATGTGTCTCATTAAAAATCTTACTAGAAAAAATTCAGTGGGATAAAAACCTAGTAAAGGAAAAAGAGTACATCATTCTATAGTTCGTCTTTGTACATTGCCTCATTAAAAATCTTACCATGAAAAACCCAATGGGAAAAAAACATGGTTAAGGAAAAAAGAGTACAATATATATTAATTAAGATATTTCAGCCGACGAACTCCGATATTTTGCACAAGCTTTTCAAATGTTATTGTTGGAAGAGCCTTCATAAATAAGCACTACTAAAAAAAAGCAATTTAGCGAGGGACAAAATCCGTCGCTAAAGAAGGAAAATTCCGTCGCTAAATATTTAGTGACGGAATTTGCGACGGAACACCGTCCGCAGTGCAAACTGGCGTCGATAAATATTTAACGAGGGATTTTCAAATCCGTCGCTATCAGCGACGGAAATATGTCGTCGCTAATTTATATATTTCCGTCGCTAAATTGTTTGCTGGATTATCCCATGAATCCGTCGCTGTTTGCGACAACAGCGACAGACACTTCCGTCGCTAACCGGCTGACATTTTTATTTCCAATCCATCGCTAATTCCCTCGCTAAGTAAGTGACGAATTTTATTTTTTGAGCATATTTTATTTTTCTTGTACAATAACAATTCAGTTTGATCATTTTCCCCAAATCCTAAATGAAGTAATTCAAAATCTACTATTAGTTTGAAGTTTCACATTCATATTTAAGATCATGTTGATTAACCCTACATAATCATAGTAATGAAGCCATACATAGTCATGGTAAAATGTCAAAAGCATAATTATAAACATTAGTGTCAAATACATAAATATTCATCTAAATACAAGGTCATCAAACTCAGCATCTAATTCATCATAGTGAGAACCCATTAAGTCAAGTCCCAACAACGATTTTACCCACAAGCACATGTGTCAAACCCTTCAGTATAGATAGGGATGTACCTCTTGATTCAAGCAGCTTCACATCCACAGAAGGGAAACACAAAGCAGATTGTTCCCTCTATCCTGAGATGTCGGGGCTTATAGAGTAGATGAAACCGCAAGTTCCAACCCAAAGCACTTTGGCGCACGACATCTTAATAAGATGGCTGCCATGCAAAATATTATGCACACAATTATTTACCACACATTTAAATGCTAAAAAACAGAGAACTGAACAAAACTAAATACATCTTAATCATAGGCAACAATCAAACAGAGTAAAATTGAACCAGGAATATGGGCTGGAAATAGAACTATAAGAAGGGAACTAGTTGAAATTAAACTAATAATGAATGAAACTACTGTGAAAAAATCTAGCTCACCAGCATGGTAAACTTGACACTTCAGTGTTCTAAGAAACCATGAAATTTGTATTATCCTTCTTCAGGATATCGGGTTCATGTTCGCCAAGAAAAAATAACCAATACGATCAAAAAATTCAGATAATAAATGTAAAATGCTATCAAAGATAATAAAGTCCATTTAAAAATTGAGACACAGATTAACCATGAAATAAGTTAGCAAGTCCTATATTATCAAAACTTAAAAAACCAAATAATATCAAGATTCATGGGTTCTGAGCAGCTGAAAACTTGGGTAGTTTACCTGAAAGGTCCATTAGAATGGATAGCTGATACATGAACCTGAAATAGTTAAATTAATCACCATTTAGATCCTCCTATGTACTTGGTCTAACTAGTTCTTAAATAAGGAAACCATGAAGCACGAAGTATGAGGTAGGTATAGATTTTAATATAATAACCAAAGGTCAAACAACTGATAATCAAACAGAAGATAAACACCAATAGTTCAATATGCATAAAAGTGTCCTTTGGGAAAACTTAATGCAAGGAGCATTAGGCCAGTCAAAGTGACAAGGGTCGGACTAAGAGAGCTGAGAAACTTGCCATATCAACCATTAATAAAACTGAGTTCTTGAACTACATGAAAACTTAAGCATTTATGTTGTCTAGGTGCCTATTTTCAAAGAATTCTCAGTTCATCTTTGCATATAGAGAAAATGGGAATCTAAGTTGTCTTTGAGTAAGGAATTTGCAATTACACATAATAATTTCTGCTTTCCATCATACTTCATAACTTTTTCATCTCAAGAGTATTAATCTAACAGGATGATTGGACCTTACTCAAGAATTTAAAATTTTAATATGCTTCTGGTACTAAAATTTACAAAGAACATGATTCCAAGTAGGATTGAACCCTATTCAATTCAGTGTCAATAGAATTATTTAGAGACCAGCATTAAGAAACTAAGATACAATTCTTAGTTCATGTTTTAAATAGAAAAGGTAAACAGACAAGTCAAGCTAAGGTTGCAAACTCCCATACAGAAGTTACTGATAAGTAGCTATTCTCACTCTCAATATAAACCACTCCTCTCACTTTATATGCTAACACACACACGCGTACATACAAAACTGTTTTGTCAATTGTCAAACAACAAAATGTTTCTCTAACCTGTAAGAGTCGAGTGAGTTTGCTATCCCGATAAGGGACGTGTACACCCTATTTTCTCTTTTTCTCATCCCCTAGTGCACTTATGACATTACCTAGTGCAAGAAGGCCTTTATTGATGTGTACACTTTTTTGACAAAAAGATAAGATAATGTCACTAAATCCTTGTCATTATAATTTTCAACAATAACACAGTAATTTGAAATAAAAGTATACTGGGAATTAAGGCTAATAAAGTATTATGACTTTTGAAACGAAGACCATCGGAACCAGTTCTTTTAGCTCTCTCTGATCCAGCTAGATCTACCAAATGGAACTTTGCTGAAAGGTATTCTTAACCCATATCCTCATCCGAAGTATCACTACTGTAAGAAACTGGATGGAGTTTGTGCATCTGATCTAATGTAATTGTGAAGATGGCATGTGACCGACTAATCCAAGCAAAAGGAGAACCACAACTTATTAGATTATATAAATATTGAATGTAGTGGAACAAGAAACCATTATGTAAGAACCCAAATTTGTTGAGAATCTAATGTATATTACAGTTACAATAAAAAGCTAAACTGACCCCTATTAGGGAAAGATAAAAAAACACAGTAGAAAAGCCATTTTCAAGAAAAATCAGTACTTAGAAGCAATCCAAACCAAAGGTAAAATTCGAATAGAGAGAGCGTGATCCAGAAATACGAAAATTAGGGTTTCATGTTTTGAAATCGTATCAAGCAAAAGTAAAATCGAATAGAGAGAACATGAAATCTAAGAATAGAAATGGAAGAGGAAGCTCACCGTCATGATCGACTCCGGAGCAGGCTCCACTTCCTGTGGTTCAGCCACCGCCGGGGTTCGGCCACTCCGCCTCTGGCTCCACTTCTCCGCTTCTCTCACCATTGCAAACAGCTTCACGCGAACGATGGAGTAGGAGCGCCGGGAAGGACAACGGTGGCGACACTAGAGCAGGACACGGTGGCGGCCATGAGAGTGTGAGAGTCGGGAGGAAGTTTCTGAGTGTGTTAGGGTTTTTCTGAGAGAGTATGAGTGAATGGATTGTTTGTGTTTGGACTTGAAAACTTTTAACTTACTAGTGTTTGTATAGTTAAAATTATATATTTTGGAACATAATACAATAAATGTAATCTAGTTCATTGGCTAAAGCCTTCTCTTTTGGAGACAAGCCCCAGGTTCGAATCTGGAAGAACAATTGTTCATTTTTTAAAACAATATTTTTAGCGACGGAATTCCTGTTTGTTTCCGTCGCTAACGTTTTAGAAAATTTACCGAGGGATTTAGCGATGGGAGGACATCAGCGACGGTCAAAATCCGTCGCTAAATTGCAAGATAAAATATTAAAATAATATTAGCGAGGGAATTAGCGACGGATCAATAGCGAGGTTTCAAATCCGTCGCTAAATTATAAAATAACATTTTATTTCCAATACCATGAATTTGTTTCCCTCGCTAAAATCCCTCGCTAAATCATGTTTTTTTAGTAGTGAAGTCTGTCAAATTATTACTTGAACGAATTTGTTGGATGTCTATGTCACCATTCTTTTGTAGATCATGAGTGAATAAGAGTTTCAGTGATATGTGCTTTGTTCTATCTCCCTTGATGTATCCTTCTTTAGCCTTGTGTTGTCTGCAAGGTAATGGATGAATCTCCGATGTAGAATTTCTCATATTCAGATTTGGGCAATGAAACCGGAGTTCGTTAAAAGCATGTTCCATTTTGTCAATCAATGACTAATTCAGAACCAAACAACTATGCAATACCCTTTTACACCTTTGGGGTATAGTCTTCAAGTTCAAAGACTCTTATATTTTTGCAAATGAATTGCTTCTATATATGTTGTCCAACCACACCCTTTAATATGGGTTCAATATGCTCGCACTTATAATATTGAACGTTATATATCTGTCGACAATTTTTCAAGTTCTTGGTTCCTTATTTCAACTTGTAGAGATATAATCAATTGAGATCTATTTGTATCAATTGTTGTTCCTTTGTTGTCATACATTTTGTTAAAAACAACCTGATGTCCTAGCCGATGTTGTGACATCTGCTTTTGTGAAGGCCAGGACATTTGTCCTGACTGGCGTGCAATGTGGGTCCCTTTTGTTATTGGTTTGGAGGATGTGATTTGTTATTACTTGAGATTCAAGTAACTTATTAAAGGGAGATATACGCGGGTTGTTTATTGTTGGAACAAATCAGTGATTGGAGATTTTTTTCTATTCTTAAGTTGTTAATCACTCATATCATATCTTGGAAGATTCTGTGCTGGTATGAGTTGGATCAGAGTTGTTCTTCAGCCCAAGAAACCCTAGTGCCGCCTCTGCTGAAGTATAAATAGAACAAAGACCTAAAACGTGAGTCACCAGAGCTAAGATTGAAGATCAAGTGTTTTAGGATTGTAAGTTGTGTTGTTCTTGCTCCCTGATTCTATAAAGCAAGTTTCAGTTCTGTGTTGTGTTTGAGTGTCAAACAAACTCTGTGTTATTGTTGTTCACCAATCACTGTGGCAGTGATTGAGAGAAAGTGAGAGGGGCTCTCATACTTAGGTTGAGATTCTAAGTAGAAATACACTGGGTAGATTAGGAAGTGAACTATGAACTGAGTTGTTCATGAGTGTCTGTAATTCCTGAATCTTGAGATAGTGGATTTCCTTTCTTTGGGTGCATGCAAACCCTCCAGACGTAGGTGAAGTTTCACCGAACTGGGTTACCAATCTTCTGTGTTCTACTTTATTATTTTTCTGGTTTTGTTACTGTTAGTCAGTTGTCGAACCGGTTGTCCCAGCATCGCGTTCGACATCTGTCCTGTGCGAGAACCGTATTTTCAATTGGCATCAGAGCAGGCACCCTATTCTGTTGGGTGAGCTCCAGGGAATATATACTGTTCTCAAGGACAACATTATGGATGGAAGAAGATCAATCTATATGCCACCAATTTTGGATGGTACCAATTATGACTACTGGAAGGCTCGAATGGTGGTTTTTCTCAAATCTATGGACAGTATAACATGGAAGGCAATAGTCAAGGGGTGGAAACATCCTGTGATAGCATCCACAACTGAATTGAAGCCTGAAGATAAGTGGACAAAGAAAGAAGATGACGAAGCTCTTGGAAACTCCAAAGCCTTGAATGCCATTTTTAATGGAGTTGACAAAAATATGTTCAGGTTAATCAACACATGTACTGTGGCTAAAGAAGCATGGGAGATTCTCAAGACTGCCCATGAAGGAACATCAAGAGTTCGTATGTCAAAGCTTCAGCTTCTTACAACTCAGTTTGAGACTATGAAGATGAATGAGGATGAATCCATATATGAGTTTCACATGCGTATAAGGGATCTAGCCAACTCTTCTTTTGCCCTAGGGGAACCCATGTCTGAAGAAAAGTTAGCAAGAAAGATTCTCAGGTCTCTCCCCAAGAGGTTTGATATGAAGGTAACTGCCATTGAAGAAGCCCAAGACATCAGTAACATCAAGGTTGATGAACTCATTGGTTCCTTGCAAACCTTTGAGATGTCTCTTAATGGTAGATATGAGAAGAAGGCGAAGAGTATAACTTTTGTGTCCAACACTGAAGAAGATGAAGATCAGAGGGACAAGGATACTGATGCAAACATTGCAGAAGCTGTATCATTACTTAACAAAGCGTTGAAGAGTTTGGGCAGAATGTCAAATACAAATGTCCTGGACAATGTGTCGGACAATGTGAAGAATACTGAATTTCAACTCAAAGACAAACATGGGAATGATACAACCAAGGCTATTCATGTAAAGGCTCTCATTGGGAAGTGCTATTCTGATGCTGAGTCAAGTGATGGTGATGAGCAAGAACTAGTTGAAACCTACAAATTGTTGTTGGCTAAGTGGGAGGAATCATGTACGTATGGTGAGAAAATAAGAAAAGAAGTCAAAGATTTGATTGCTGAGAAGAAGCAACTTCAGAGTAATAACTCCAGTTTGCAAGAAGAAGTAAAGACCATCAGCAAGTTGCGTGAGGAGAATGAGAAACTTCAGATCACTAATGTAAAACTGCAAGAGGAGGTAACATTACTGAACTCAAAGCTTGAAGGTATGAAAAAGTCTATTCGTATGATGAATAAAAGCACTAATGTGTTAGAGGAGATTCTGGAAGTTGGGAAAACAGTTGGAGATATGGAGGGGATAGGCTTCAGCTACAAGAGTGCAAAGAAGTCTGCTTCATCTGAAAAGCAAACTAAGCAACCAATGTCAGACCCAATGTCGCATCATTCTGTACGACATGTGTACCCTCAGTTCAGAAAATCCAAGAAATTTACTTGGAAATGTCATCACTGTGGCAAACTTGGTCATATAAGGCCCTACTGTTACAAGCTATATGGATATCCTCAGTCTCATGATCAACCAAGGACTAATCCACAAGTAGCTTCATCAAGGAAAGAGTGGAAACCTAAAGAAGGAGTTAGAGTCAAGTTCTTCGGCGAGGAAGAGATGTCTCCACAGCCATCTAGGGTGAATAGATCATATTCAAAGGATGTTGCTCTTCTTAAATCTCCGAGTTCTGGTGTAGATGTTATGAAGGAATGGAGGAAGAAATTTGTTGCTGCAAGTTCTCTTGAAGTCTCAAATGCACCAGCAACTGTTCATGCAAGCATAGGTGAATCTGTAAGTGCAGATCCTAATGTTATTGTGCCTAATGTGATTCATGAGATATCAGTTGAATCTGTTTCTGTTCCCAATGTTGAACCTCATGTTGAGACATTAGTTGAGACTACTTCAGATGTGAATATGGAACCCTCTGCTAGAAATCCAAACCCCATTGTTGACACATCTGAACTTGATCTCCAAATTCATCAATCTGCCTTGGGTTCTGAACCATCTACCGTTTGTAAGAAGTCAGTTATTGAAAGTGTTCATGAATTGTTGTCATTCTGGTCTTAGAAGTGATGGTTTGTTTATGCTGTGCTACCTTTGCCAAATTTGTGTTAAAAAGGGGGAGTAGTTTGGTGAAGAATCTGTGTTGTTTCTGTTGCTGTGAAGACTATGTGTGATTTGCAAGTGTTAGCTTTGGTCTGTAATAAGTTGAAGACTCTTTCAAGACAAGGCTAGTAACTGGTTTATGTTCAAGCTGCTACTGTTCAAGTTGCTACTGGTTTTCTAGTTTACACTTGTTGGATAGTTAGTGTGTGTGCTGCTATGCATATGGTATTTATACTTCAAGCAGTCCACATGGATGCATCATTTGAGGGGGGGGGTTCCTCTATGGTTGGCTACAAAGATGCATTGATTTGAGAGGGAGTTTTTTTTTTCCGCTGCTGACTCTATGTGATTTACCCTCTCTGGTTGTGAAGTTGTTTTTAGACAAAATTTGACAAAGGGGGAGATTGTTGTTCCTTTGTTGTCATACATTTTGTTAAAAACAACCTGATGTCCTAGCCGATGTTGTGACATCTGCTTTTGTGAAGGCCAGGACATTTGTCCTGACTGGCGTGCAATGTGGGTCCCTTTTGTTATTGGTTTGGAGGATGTGATTTGTTATTACTTGAGATTCAAGTAACTTATTAAAGGGAGATATACGCGGGTTGTTTATTGTTGGAACAAATCAGTGATTGGAGATTTGTTTCTATTCTTAAGTTGTTAATCACTCATATCATATCTTGGAAGATTCTGTGCTGGTATGAGTTGGATCAGAGTTGTTCTTCAGCCCAAGAAACCCTAGTGCCGCCTCTGCTGAAGTATAAATAGAACAAAGACCTAAAACGTGAGTCACCAGAGCTAAGATTGAAGATCAAGTGTTTTAGGATTGTAAGTTGTGTTTTTGTTCCTGTTATTTGTGAACTGTTCTTGCTCCCTGATTCTATAAAGCAAGTTTCAGTTCTGTGTTGTGTTTGAGTGTCAAACAAACTCTGTGTTATTGTTGTTCACCAATCACTGTGGCAGTGATTGAGAGAAAGTGAGAGGGGCTCTCATACTTAGGTTGAGATTCTAAGTAGAAATACACTGGGTAGATTAGGAAGTGAACTATGAACTGAGTTGTTCATGAGTGTCTGTAATTCCTGAATCTTGAGATAGTGGATTTCCTTTCTTTGGGTGCATGCAAACCCTCCAGACGTAGGTGAAGTTTCACCGAACTGGGTTACCAATCTTCTGTGTTCTACTTTATTATTTTTCTGGTTTTGTTACTGTTAGTCAGTTGTCGAACCGGTTGTCCCAGCATCGCGTTCGACATCTGTCCTGTGCGAGAACCGTATTTTCATCAATAATCACAAGTACCTGAACCTCTTCAAGAGGTTTAAACAGTTTTCGTAATCTCTACACTTTTCATGATAATTTTCCTCAAAACAAAATCATCTTCCTTCTCTAAAATTTATCTTTGGAACCACGTTTAGGCATGCCTTAGCCTAATAAGATTTCAATAAAGAATGACATTTGCAGCATAAAGAAATTTAGAAATATCTTTTAGGTCAGAGAATGCTTTCTTTTGAACTTTAGATTCACATTATTTTGTGCGAGTATATATATGCATTATACACAAATTTTTCGAGCTGCTTAGTTTTTCTCTCACCCTTGATGTCGAGAAATAAATATAAGTAAGATATGCAATATCTTCTAGCAATAGGTCAAATTCATAACATAATCTCAACTTTCTTTTTAATCTCATCTAAGTGTTGTTTGCTGGACAACGGAGAACACATAGCTCACATAAAAAGGTTCTTAGATGAGACATATAAGGTTCCTGACAATGAACCAATTGCAATGGAGAGAATTATAATGACTCATTGGCTAGATGCATATAGATGTTGCTACTAGCAACATCACATATTCAAAGAAATGGATATTTGTTCTCTTAATAATTGACTAACTATAAATAAGAAGCATTTAACTAAATATATTTGCTAGATCATTTTAAATATTAACATGTGCAACCAGTGGCGGAACCAGGAAAAATAGTACGAGGGGGCCAAAGTAAAATTTAAAAAATAAATTAGTTTTTAATTAGCAATAAACACCAATATATGCAAAAAAAATATAATTAAACTAATTTATATACTCATTGAAAATGTATCATAAGTTAGCAAAAAAATAATGTTAAAAAAATTCTTTTTCATTTTTTCCAATTTTGTTAATCTCGGGTTATTTTTTACATTAGTTATTTTTTATTTATCATTCTCAAAAGTACTGTTTCTATTGGAAAAAAATAAATTATTCTTTTACTCTTGATTATTAGTTTTTGAGAAAAAAATATTTATTAATTTTATGCTCTAAGACTGTTAGCATTCCTCTAGTAAAAAAATGGTTTAGGACTATTATATTTCCAACACTCATGTTTTTATGCAAAGAAAAAAGATATGATTGTTTTAATTCTTGCACTAACTATAGTAATAATGTCCATTAAGGTCCAAGCAAATTTAAAATTAAAATAGTAGAGAAAATAAGTACATGAAAGTATGTGTATAAAAATGAAACTTCCCTGAAAGTTACTAAAAAATGGTGGAGGAGTGGATCAAACCCTCTCCAACAGGTTCCAACAGGTAATTCAGAAGAATCTCAACCACTAGGCCAGTGAATCTCATTTGTAAGTCATTGCAGCGTTATACTATATATATAAAATAATTATTGAACCTTGGGAGGGCCAAGGCCCTCCCCTGTCCTAACGTGGCTCCGCTGCAACTCAACATTCAAAATCATGTCACATACCAACTTGATCAAGATTGGAAATTTCACTCCATCAAGGTCGATGCATCGATAAACACTGAATATGTGCACATGTATCACATTAAATATATTCAAGAATCATAGGAAATTTCTCTTACTTTGCCACAATTTTAGTTTTCATCTGAAAAATAGACTTTCACATCATAAGACTCGGGATGGTCTAACCGGTCATATGCCAATCACAATCACTTGTTTTAATATGAAGAACTTCGCTAATCAAAATAATGCTTCAATATTTCAAAGAATATTTTCTCGCATTTTAAATCCTTCAGGGATTTTCACATTTTTATCTTCATACTTTAATATCACTAGTTGGAAAAATTGGAGAGGTCAAAATAGGAGTCTCTAAATCACACTTGAATTCTCAATGTTAACCCCCTCAAGTGTGAGTTACCACCAAATTACCATGCATTTTCATAACCTCTTATAAAGTCACCATACAATATCATTACATGTCCTTCAGGGACAATATGATAATAAAGAATTACAACTTTTTATCATGTTAAATGAAATATTTGCTTCACAAAATATTTCAATAACAGTATGTAAAATTGATCTAGTGCTTATGATGCCATTTACCACCAATAAAAGCAAAAAAAAGAAGCTATGAAATGAACATTTAATACATATAATTTATAAAAGTAAAATAAAATAAAAAGATAACAAGACAACGAATTAACGAAACTATAGAGGTAAAAAGAAATCAAAAGAAAATTGATGTAAAAACAAAGATTGCCAAAATGTTATCATTCCGAATACCAAAATTTGATCATTCAATTACAAAATGGGTTTAATTTATGAGATATTATATGGATTTGAATTCAAACCCTTTGAGCCAATAATGTTATTATGTTTTAAATGTCATCGACATTTGAATTTGTAACAAATCCTAGAAGAAAGAGATAGAATTGGTCAAACAGAGAGAACCTCAAATATAACATATATTAAAAAAAATATAACATATATTAAAAAAAAAAGTTACAGATATGAAGAAGGAAAAAAAATCTTTATCAGGCAAATATAATATTTGGTGTGAATAATGACTAAAAACAAATAGTGAATAATGACTAAAAATTAAATTATTCTCATTGAATGCCATTAAAAAAAATCAACGAATTGACTAACAATAAAGACTAATTATGAAGATGAATTACAATGAATAATTCAAATCAAAAGAAAATTGATATCATTAATACTAGTGTTCTTTACCCATGCGTTGCACGGCGATTAAATTTATTTTAAAGATAAATCAGTAGTAATGCGTTTTAAACTTAGTTTAGTCTCTTTTGAGTAATTATTAAAGATATGGAATAAAACATATGTCACAAACATGTAGATGAATTGACCACAGTAAAAATATTTATTCGATGAGGTTTGTAGATACCTCAAAGTGTCATTACTTGAATAGTAATAAAAAACACATTTTTAAGTAATGCATTACATGACAATTGAAATAAGATAAACATAACAATGACAACAACATGAACCCTATAGCATTTGTAGTCCATGATTAATGTTAAAGACATCATAACGGAGCTTGTTGTCAATCAAGCATATTTGTGCTATATAACCTAGAAAGGAAGAAAAAATTATTAGTGTAATAATCAGTAACTAATACAAATATAAACTGTGTATAATTTGAAAGTGGTAAACTAACCTTATAGAAACGTCATTATACCTTCAAATTAGATGATCAATAACTTGCTTGATATCTTTTTTTGCTATATAACAATAAATATAATACCCATATCAGTTTTTATATTTCTAGCATTTAAATTGAAATTACTTATAAGATAAATAAAAACTTACATGTCAAATATTATCAAAGACTTCTTGATACACTACGTTGCGTGTAGTGTTTGATACAACTCCTTCGTCATCTATGATAAGCATCTTCAACCCTTTTCTAGATTTAACTCTAGAAAGTGCAACATATAGCTGCCCGTGAGTAAAGACAGGCCTTGGCAAATACAATCCAACATGAGATAAAGATTGCCCCTGACTTTTATTTATAGTCATTGCAAAACATAAAGCAACAGGGAATTGTCTACGCTGGAATTTGAATGGAATGTCAGAATTAGATGGAGTTAAACTCATCCTTGGAATAAATGCTGTTTCACCCATATTGTTTCCATTTAAAACAGTAGCAACAATTATATATTTAGTCAAAACATTGATTATCATTCGAGTGCCATTACACAACCCTGCAGCTTGGTCTATGTTTCGAATGAGCATGATAGGGACACCAGCTTTCAGTTTAATTGCATGGTTTGGAATTCCAGAGCATTTGAAATCATTTAAGAATTCAGATGTAAACCATTCTGCATTGACACCCGAATCTTCGTCTGACTTGCACGGAGTATCACAACTCAAATATTCTGTTTCATCACCAGGAATCATTCCTAACATAAAGTTGTTGATTTCCTCTACACATTCAAGTGTTGGTGCAAGGATCGCTCTTTCTTGGAAGAATGAATTTTTTGCAAATTATGTGCAAGTTTTGGATATGCAAAATTAACTAATTCAAGCAACGGTTCCTTACACTGTTCAATGAGAAGATCTGGAGGAATCTCAATAAGTGTTTCTTCCTCATCAATCGTTTTAACTGTACCATCTCCCACTTGAAGCAACCAATCAGCAGACTCTTTTATTTCTGCTGCTGAAGAAGTCGATGTAGCATTTTGCAATCTCATATTAATAGTCAGCTTCATTACCTTGCAATGCTTCCACAAATATGAAGAATTGATAGCTGGACCGACAATTTCTGAACGACTTCCTTTGGAAATAACTGGAAGTATTTGTCTAAAGTCGCCTCCTAGTACCACAACTTTACCTCCGAATGGAATGTCATAACCATGGGTAAACCGAGTCTTCATAATGTCATTAAGAGATCTGTCTAAAGCTTCAAAGCAATGTTTGTTTAACATAGGTGTCTCATCCCAAATAATTAGGCTTGCTTTTTTCAATAATTCAGCTTTTGGGGAACCGTGACAAAGATTACAGGTTGAAATCTCATTTATTGAAATAGGAATAGAAAACCTTGAATGAGCAGTTCTACCTCCAGGTAACAATAGCGATGCAATTCCGCTAGATGCGACATTTAAGACGATAAGGCCCCTTGAACGCAAAGCAGCAGATAATGTATTCTAGAAAAATGTTTTTCCAGTTCCTCCAAAACCATATAGAAAAAATAATCCACCGTTATCAGACAAAACAGCATCCAAAACATTCTTATAAACAATCTCTTGCTCTGAAGTAAGAGAACCGACCAATTCATCATGAATCTTTACCATTTCATCCCTATTATAATTCAACTCATCTGCAATGAATCTATTTTCAAAATTATGAATTTCTGAAAATTTAGGGTATGGTAAACATGGAAATTCCTTCAGTGACCTTCCATTGCCTTGCAATATTTTTTCAATCTCAATCAGACATAAGTTCTGTAATTCTTCATCCTCTATACGAAGATCTGAATGAAATTAAGTGAAATAAGGTAAATAATTTAAATTAGAAAATTAATTTAAATGCTTCAATTTTGATTTTTTTTACATGGTGAGAAAGAAAATGAATTTACACAACTTTAAGTTACATTCCTAATCACACTCACCATATTTTGATAATTTCAATTTAGAATTATTTTTATAATCTGGTAGTAGTTTTATCTTCTGGACATTAAACACAGAACGACTATACATGTTAAATCAAGTTATTCCAACAATATGTTAAACAAATACGGAAATCAAGTTATTCCAACGTTCTAGAATTATACATGTTAAAAAAATACATGCATACTACTTCTTAAGGGATAAAAAAAATCTAATTATGGGTTTAAAAATAATTTTGATGAAATACCTGGAATGTTGAGTGCTTTTCTTCTGTCATATAAAATCCCATCACTTAAAAGAGTCCAAGACTTTCTCCAAACTTCTTGTGGCCTAGAAATCAAGTTTGTCATCAGCATTCTGGTAATTAATTTCCTTAGTTGAGATCCGGAACCAAGCTCACTTGCAATTGAAATTGCATCAACATACTGTCGGTCATCCTCCAGTAATCCCATCGCTTCGCATGCATCGCAGAATGTGGGATAAACAACACCCTTTACAGTTCTTATGCTTTTAAAACTGTCACAACCTTTTTGCCTATTTAATAAAACACGCATGTAGTAATTTTCTCCCATTCCAGAAGCAATAAATTGCAAGCGACCAAGAGAAATGCCTCTTTTCCTAGGAAGCCATATTGTTGATTTTTTGTTGTACACAAACTTGGAAGGAAATTCTGCATATGTGAGATTTCTCCCCTCCGAGTACTTCTTGTTGGCATCCATCCATGCCAAGAATTGAGTGCCCTTTTTAGTTGAGTTTTCCTTCACAACTTCCAAATCGTCATTCTCTTTGAATAAAACACTTTGTTGGTTTGGAAGATGAAATTCTAATCTCAACACTGGAGGCCACCTATCATGAATATCATATTTGAATGTTCTCCACGCGGCTTCACATGGAGTAAGGTACCTGCAAAATTAATTTGAGGAGTAAAGAACTCAATTCAAATGATATTAATCATAAACTCATGTTATATGGTAGCTCCATTTTAGCTAAATTTTTATATTGTGTTATGTTAGTTTTAAACTTCTCTTCTAATGTTATTGAGAGTTTTCCTGGCTCACTTCACTAAATGGATTTTTTCATCTTACTTGTGTCAATTTTTCATTGTACAGTTGAAAGCTTTATACAGAAGATACTGGCATCAGATGTCCAAACTATGACTGAGAAGGCTCCAATTATTATGTGATTAGTTCCTTCTCAGATGGTTGAAATCTTCAGTTTTAGGACCTATTGAATGAAATTTTTGCTGGATACCTGAAGAAAGATTTTGAAGATTTGTGGGAATTCGTCTCTAAACTATCTGAATTAATAAACTGTTTTCATTTCTCTAATAATTTTACTGCTTACTTTTGTGACTATACTTTAATTAGCTAACTATAGGCTTTGGGATGTGATAGCTGATTAAATAAGGTACTCCTTTATTGAACCATTTTATGATCATAAAGGCTAAAACCTTATTATGCCCGGAACTGTGGAAACCATTTTATGATCATAAAGTGGAAATAATCTAACTTGTTATAATCCAGACATCAAGCCTCTAATTTGTATATATCAATTCTTAGACTATAAATTATTATTCTTTCTTGATGAATAAATAATGTGAAGCCAAATCAGAGAGTTATGGAATAAAAATCCTTTACCATTTTTTTCCACTACATTAGCTTACGAAATTTCATGTTTTCATCTTAAGATGGTTTTAATCAATTACTTAATTTTTTTTCACGCACAATTGTTGGAGGAATTTATGCATTCAATGCAAGAATAAACAAACAATAACTCAATTAATTTCTATAGTAAAACATATTTGTGACTCGGAAAATTACCTGCAATCATAATATTGCTTGATTTCATCTTGTTGTTCAGAGTTGTCAGCACTGGTACCACCATTGGATATCTGAACATTGACTCTATCAGGTCCTTTGTTAATGTACTTGAAAAGATATTTTATAGCATTCGACTTATTGCAGTACTCAACATTGATGTGTCATTGATAGCGCATAAGCAAGACCGGGTTATAAGGAACAACAAAACCATTATCGAGAGGAACTCCTTTCTTCAAAATTGTAATCCCAGTTCTTCTTCTTTTATAAATTGGATAACCATCATCATCAACTGTTGTGCAATTCTGGAATTTTTTTGGAAAGTGTTTAGAACACTTTCCATCGACCATGCAAACTGACTTAGGGTCAACAACACCACATGGACCATGCATCATGTATGATGATACCGCCTTGTATAAATTTGGATAAACTTTAGGATCAGGAAGCTCTGCAGAAACATGTTTGTCTATATCCTCAATTTTTTTAATTTTGTGTTGAGGTGGAAGCCACAAAAGTATGTGTGCATGAGGTAACCCACGCTTTTGAAATTCTACCGTGTACATTCCTGACATAAAAGAGATATGATGAAAGTTAAACATATTAATGAAAAAAAATTACTGAAAAAACAAATGAAATAACAAACGAATGAACTTACCCGCATCAACCTTTCCAAATTTCTTTCCTTTCTTTAAATCATACATTAGGTTGTCAAGCTTCATCTTAAAAACACGTACACAAATATCTGGCCTGTCTTCTGCCTTTAAATTTCTGTGACGGACAAACCTCTGAATCTCACCCCATCCAGAATTGCAAGTAGCCGTTATAAATAAATCTGGATAACCAATTTTTTTGCAAATAGCCATTGCATCTTGACAGTTATTAAACATATAGCGGCGACCACCTGTAAAAGAAGGCAGTAAGATAATTCGCTTTCCAACTGATGAGGGATCGGTTTCTCCATTGTCAATTGCCTCTGCTACACCATTTAAATAATCAGCTCTGATTGTTTTTTGGTTACGCTTTAAGTAAGAAAGTCGATTAGCTTCAACCATAGTATAAGTGTCCACCACAAATTGTTGAAACAATCTCCTTGAATTTAAAACTGTACCAAACTCATTATTTCTAGTCTGGAGGCGAAATGCAATGAATTTCCTTAGAGAAACAGTGTGCCTTTTATAAGTACCCATGTTCCTGAATAGTTCACTAATAGGAATGTCTTCCCGAAAACCATCTTCACCATATGGAAAAAGTAAAGGGTACTGCAAGGGGATGAATGCAGTATGCGTTTCATGGATTTTGGTCAAGAAACCATCTCTTAATTTGACAACAACATCCCTACCAAATTCCATATCATCAAAGTCACCAACGATCAAAGCTGCGACCTCATCAGCCGTTGGCATATTGTAAGTTCTAGGATCCTTTCCCCTTGCTCGAAATAGACGCACAGAGAGCTGAGAAGTTTCATCAGAAGATAGATGATCACGAACCTGCCGAAAAACTCTAGCAAGTACGTTATTTTGGTCAATCATTTTTTTAAATCTTCAACTAATGAAGTATCAAGCCCTTTTCCAGATCCATTGGAGCTGCATTATGTTTAAAAAATACGTCAAATAATTACTCATAGATATATAGACAGCATAATATATAAGGACAAAACGTATAATATTAAACTTTTGGATTACCTAAGCACTCTCATCCGATTCGCTGTTTCGTTCCGTGTATCATACATATACAATTGAGCAAATTTTGGGGGTTGCCCTACTTGCGGAATTAAGGTTCCAATCCGATGATAGTTTTGTCCGCTTAAAACAAACTGTGGAGGGCCTCTTCCGTCATTGATAGAAGATTGAACCTTACCACCCATAGAGGTAAATGCGAACATGCTGTTATATGCTCTGATATTTTCCTTAAAATTTGTAGCTCTAGGATCTTTGTCTGTCCATAAATCCATTAGTAACGATGGAGGATTGCGTAGAAAAGGCAAGGTAGCTTTCCCTTTCAAACAACACAATGAAAATGCAGCTTGGCCAGAGCTTTTTATTTTCCCAGTTTTCTCATTAGGCCACATTAGAGCATTACAGTAGAAACAAATACATGTAGGATCACCAAAGTCAAGTATTTCTGCATTTAGTGTAGAATGAGGTTTTAGTATATTATAACTACGATCTTATATTAAATCATGAAAAAATTTAATAGATTAAAATAAATGAAATTATGAACCTGTATCTTCAGCCTTTTTAAGCAACAGAACAATATTTTCAGGGATCTCAGGAATTGGATCTTGTAATGGTTCATTGTCTTCACAAACATCGTTGTCTGCATCTATATTTAAAAACACATTCGTGATGCCAAGTGTTTAATATGTAATGAGATAGAAACCAATACAGTAACCATGGTAGATATTAAAAATGTTATGAAATGATAAAGAAATAGAAAATTAAAACAACCTGAAACATCTTCATCGCTGCTAAGTGTTCCAACATCAGTTATTGAATTTTCGGGTAGAGAAGAAAAAAAAGCAAAATGTTGAAAAACCAATTTGTGTTGTGCTGGAGATGAGTTTGGTGTTGTGCTATGAGTAAGGAGGTATCTATATATATTGCTATTGCTGTGTAATGGTGGAATACAATCAACTTGATTTCATAATTTTCCACCCACGTACTTAATTTGACTTTTTAGAAATTAATTGTATAATTAGGAATAAAATTACACTATGATTAGTTATTTTAGAATAGACTATTCACCTTAATTTTTGCTTTAAATTTCGAATGATTAATTCTCAATAAAGGCAATAGTAATTAAAGCTGTACATTTATTGCATGACATTGTCGATAATTGACCTAGTATTGGTGTAATAAAATTATTTTAATTGAATTCATGCTTAAAAAGGAAAATAGCTGATTGTTGTTTTTAAATTGTAATTAGCATTAAATGTATTCCATTAGTAATTACCTTAAATACCTTGATTACTTATTTTAGCATCTGCACCCCTTAATTATTTATTTAAAATTTGAACGATTAATACTAAATAAAGTCCATAATAATTATAGCTCTATATTAATTGCATGACTTTTTCCATAATTTACGTAGTATTGATGTGTACGAAAATACTTTTATTTTTTCAATTAAAATTAGGCTTAAAAAGGAAAATAGTTGATTATTGTTTTTAAATAATAATTAGCATTAAATGTATTCCAATCAAGGTATTTTACCTTGAATATACAGATTACTTATTTCATAATCTTAAATAATTTTAAATATTTATTTAAAATTAGAACCATTAAGTCTAAAAAAAGTCAATAATAATTATAGCTCTATATTCATTGCATGACTTTTTTCGATAATTGTCCTAGTATTGATGCGTAATAAAATACTTCTAATTAAAAAAATTAAAATTATGCTTTTAAATTATGAAAAGGAAAATAGTTGATTGTTGTTTTTAAATTAAAGCCTTTATTCTGATGATTATTTAATGTCTTTTATGAGTTGATTTTAAATTAATATTAGTAACTGGTTTATATAATAAAATTAAAGGAAATAAATAAATAATTCAAAATATATATTTCCTTAAATAAATAAATAATTGACTTTTTGAAACATAAATAAATAAATAATTTATTTAATAAGTAATTAATTATTTTAAACAATTTTTTTTCCATTGAAAAAATATAACCATATAAGTTTCTAACGCACTTAAATTTTTTTTATGATGAAATTGAATGTATTAATATTAATTTCCTTAAATAATTATTAAATGCATTAAAATCTATTTAATTATAATTAATGGGGTTTAAAAAAAACAAATATTTTGAGGCAATTATATATTAATCAATTAATACACGAATATTAATTTCCTTAAATAATTAGTAAATTCAATAAAATCTATTTAATTATAATTAATGGGGTTTAAAAAAAACAAATATAGCAACAATTATTGCTGTATCTGGAATCAATGGTCGTAAAACAATAAATATGATTTGGTCAATGCCTTCAATTATATAACATAAAATGAAAACCATTTAATTATTATAGTAGTAGGCGGTGTAAAAGTTTGAAGGAAATATAGCAACCTGAATTAATTCCACCATTTTTGAAACGCTGAATTGACGGAAATTGTAAATAAGGAATGATTTCAATGTCATTTGCAAATTCTTAGATTGGTCAATGCATTTACTGATTTACTCAATATTCCTTCAATTTCTACTACTATATATCACTTTTACACCGCCTAATGAATAGTTCAAATCAACACCATTTAATTATTATTTTGATTAAGTTTTGGTCAATGCATTTACATAATTTGCATTCAATTTGATTTAAAACGCATAGGTGAAAATTATTACGTTTTTATTGTTTTTGCATCTGAAGCTTGGAAACAAATTAAGAGTCATTACACCATAAAATGAAAAACCTCATTCTTTGATTAATGGGCTAAAAACTGAAATACGTAATTGGGCTTTTACAATTGAGGTCCAAAATAATTAGGAGGTGACACTTGTCATGTAAAGAGGGGGGTGGTGGAGAGTGGGTCTTGGAGTGCCAAGTCATGGAGGTGGGGCTCACAACCTTCCTCTTTTCTAAAGTATATAGATTATAATGGCTAATTAAGATATGGTCATCCAGGGGAAGTGTTATGAATGAATGACCATATGGGTCAGACCCATTATCTTTGTACTACACCTTGTACTTTGTACTACCCCTCAAGTCCTAATAGTATATATATATGAGTAAAGGCTGCATCTAGCAGACTACTCCCATTCCACAGTATTCTCTCTGAGTCTTGTTTCTCTCTACCTCTTACTCCTCTCTTCTCCTATCTTCCACCATTTGCTTAGACTTTATTCATAACAAATACAACATACACATTTATATAAGGTTGCGGCTTGCACTATCTTTTCTTCATTCTGCATTAAAGCATACCTTAGAGTATTTTTATAGAAAAGGCTTGCTGCAATTCAAATACTTAGTCATGGCACCTAGCACAGACATGCTTAGCTTATTGCCTCACTCTTTACTCTCCATGATTGTTTCCTTGATACCGTTCAAGGAAGCCGTAAGAACCTCAATCCTCTCTAAAAGTTGGATAGACATTTTTAAGTGTACTTCCAACATAGAGTTTGACGAAGTGTTTTTTGTCAAAGATGATAAAACCTGTCAAATCAGACAAGCCCAAAGAAAGGATTTTCTGGAGTTTGTTACGCTTTGGATTTCTAATCACAGAGAAACTCTCGTGGATAAGTTCTCTTTGAAATTATCAATGCCTGGAATAGCTAAGAGGGTTGTCAGAAAATGCATTGTCTTTGCCACAAACCACAAGGTGAAGGAGTTGGAGTTGGACTTTTGTGACCCAACATTGGATTGTTACTCTACTACTAATTATATTAATCAGGAGGCCTTGTTTGAATTGCCAGCACATGTTTATAGCCACACTTGCCTCGAATCTTTGAAGTTATTCTCATGCAACTTTGTTGAGACTGAGTTTCTTAACTTTCATGCACTCAAAGAAATTTCTTTGGGCTGGATGGAAGTGAAACTCAGTACTATTAAAACCTTGTTGTCAAATTGCGGGGCACTTGAGAGTTTAAGTCTCAAGAGGTGCTGGAATTCAGATGACTTTGATTTAGGGGAGGAAAACCCAAGGTTGAGAAAGTTGGTTGTGGACAGATGCATGTTTAGATCTAATGGTCGTTATTTTATAGTCAATGCTCCAAACTTAGGATATTTCTATTATTCCGGGTTAAATAATGATTCTTTGGTCATTAACATACGTTCCCTTGTCATGGAAGAAGAAGTTCTTGATTTCTGTATTGAGTATGAAGGGCGTGCTCTTTTTCTCTACAAACTGCTGGAAAATATCTCTGGTGTTAGGGCTTTGACTGTGGGCAATTACTTCCTTCAGGTATGTTTTATCTCCTTTTTGGAATATATCTACTTACTATTCTATTTGGTTTCAATAAAAAAATATATATACAAAGGTTGATATCCATTGTTTAACATTTTGTGTTGATTTGATACGCTTAGGTTGTTCCCACTGGGGGATGCTTTCTCCGAATGCCACGTAGCTTGAGTGTGAGGAGTTTGATAATGAAGACCTCTTTGGATCAAAACGAGTTTTTAGGAATCACGTTCTTACTTAATACCTGCTCTGAATTAGAGCATCTCATTATCGAATTGGGTCTCCCAAATAAATTGTTGGTAAGCATTTCATATATTTAATCTGATTTTATATGCATCTGCTGATAAGGATCATGAAAAAATGGAACATGGGTTGAAGAAAAAAAATTAAAACAATTGAGTAAAATTAAAAATGTCTTATTAGAGAAGATGATATAAAAAATTTAAGAGGTACAAATATAATATTATAAAAATGTCATTGCGAAGCAATTGCCCATTTTTGGATTAACTAGTTTTGCGCTTGTGTAAATTTTAGTGGCTTAGATTTTATTGTTTATGATGTAGGATTATGAGTTACCAGACAACTTTAATCCAGAGAGGTTTTGGACTGATCATGCAAGAGCTTATTGTTGCTTGGTATACACTCTTAGAGAGGTGCACATTAAGGGCTTTAAAGGATCAATAAACGAGATTCGTGTGCTTACTTATTTCATCACTATGGGAAGAGTCTTAAGAAAGATGACTATCAATATATCGAAAGATGATGCGAGGTTGGAGTCCTACCACCATGACATGGCAAAATGGTTAATTTCGTCGGTTCTAATAGCTTCAACAGAATTAGAGATTTCAATTTATTAACATAAACTCAAGTATTTAAATGTTTTTGGTAAGGTGGGTTTTTTTTTGGGTTTTCGGTGTCTTTATCTTCCTCCCCGTTTGTGGGATTGTATGTATCTTTTGATTTCCAATAATTTTTTTAATTTTTTTCTGAAAAAAAAAATGTTTGAGCATAAATATTATCGAATTAAAAGTCTTAACCCCCAACAAATTGAACAACCACAACAGCCTTCAGGACATCATCACGGGCAATGAAAGATTTCAAATCCACCACAACATAAATGACAAAACAAAGCACATTGAATCTTTTATCTAACTCACGGAAATAACAAAACAAAAATATATATCACTCTTAATTTATACAAACAATATTCTATACACTACAAATACACACTGCAGTTGAAAGGAGTAACCCTTTCATAGTTTCATATCAAGTTCTATAACATTATATTTGAATTTCTCTAGCTTGTTTTCATAGTCCCGCTCAAAACCGACACCACACATCAACCCAATGAAATATAAAATAATGAAATTATAATTACACGGCAAATATTTATTAAAGAAAACCATTTTTAAGAATGTTTGAAAGATGACAGGCCTAGCACTGGTCTCATTCTCTAAATTAAGATGACATGAATGTCTTGTAGTTCTAATTTGTCCACCATTTGCAACAACATCAAAATAGTGAAAGTCATAATAAACACGCCCCTCAGTAAGATCTCATATAAATCTTTTAAGGATAAAATTCCTGACAGATGGTTGAATCGTGTCTCCCTGATCACACAATAAGAAAATATTAGTTAACATCAGTTAACAAATATAAGCAACATAGAGAAAATTTAGAAGCAAATATATGATGAATCACAAACATTTTAACCAAGAAGAACTATCTCAAGGAAGCACTACACCAATGTTCGAAAAATGTGGCCTACTTCAATAAAATCGTTTCGATTTTGAAACTTGGAATCTCCAACAATTGAATAACTCTTGCTATCAATTTCCATGGGTCTTTTGTTGAAGTTATATCAACTTTATTTAATAGGTACGATTGATCAATTTGATGGTGATGAATAAAGAAGACAAATTTGGGTATTGGGGTTGTTAGCAATTCACATAATTAATCGTATAACAGTTTATAGGCTCGTATAATAATAAAAAAATTTGTCGCCATTTGAAAATACTGATGATTACTGTTCACCAAAAATCTTGCACTCGGACTTGGAATACATAATGCAGTAGAAGACACTCACACAACCAGAAACAAAACGATACGTAAAATATTCTCCCTCCAACAAATAAAAAGCATCTTGAAATGACAAAATGACCATTGACCACCCTCGTTTAATATGGTAATTTCTTCCATTTTTTTAGCATTAATATCAACATGCAATATGTATAAATTAAAATAAAAGAAAATTTATTTTAAATATGGTGATTGCTTTATTGTCACATAATCACATTAATGGACCAAATAATAACCACACTGGTTTAATATGAAACTAGAAATAATACCCGTGCGTTGCACGGGTTTATTTACACTTTTTTTAATATAGTATAAAAATTATTATAGTGTAATTAAATTACCAAATATCAAAAATATTTTTTATAATAAATATAATAAAAAAATGTGTTGAGACATCAAAATAATAGTTTTGGTGTATTAAATTGTTCGTACTAAAGTTCTCTTTGTGTAAATAATTAATATTACTCAAATTTTATTTGAAAGTAATATTACTCAAAATTAGTAATTGATATTTAATAATTAGCATTAAATTAATTTTAAAAACTTTGGTTGTAACCTATTCTATTGATTTGAGTTCTCTGTTTTTAGGTTTATTATTATCGTTTCAATTGCAGAGGGGCTGATTTGTAATATATCCGGTTGTTAACATTGCTACTCAGTTAGGGGAATTGTCCCCAGATGTTATTATTCTATTTTTTAATCATAACTAATCCTTAAAAATAAATTTAATAATATATTTATTTAATAATTTGAAAAATCCAAGTAATAAGGTTTTAATATAAGTTGTAATAACATATTTTTTTATACTGTTTTTACACTTTAGCCTTTGCTTTTCCTTTTTTTTTTCTATTTAGCTTTTGATGTATTGTTTCTACTTTCTTTGTTTTTTCCTTTTGTATTCCCTTTACGGAGTTTGAACTTTTGCCTATTCCATGAGAAGATGTTCTCATGTTTTTTCTCATTAATAATATTTCTATTCTATTGAGAAAAAAAATTAAATTTATTTAACTTTTGTTATAATTATTTATTTTTTCAAAAATAAAAGTAGTATTATTAATAATCAATCAAGCATAAAAAAATTAATAATAATGAATCAAGCATGAGCAAAAGGTTATCGTGGCAATTACAAAGTACAAAAGCCTTTTGTCATAATCATTTTTATCTGTTATGTTTCCTCAAGTTATTTTTACTTCTATATAATAGATCAAAAATCATATTTAAAGAATCTTTTTCAAATAATAATTGCATTTGATATAGTAATAATAAATACCTTATAGACACATTTTTTTAAATTTTCAACTATTTTTTTTACATTATTTTTTTTAGAAAGATAAAAGATATATATATATATATATATATTAATATAGCAAAACGCAAGAGAGAAACACTCTCAAGTCGCATTATTTATTAATAAATATATTTTATAAGTAAAAAATAGTAATAAGTTTTTTTTTTAATTTCTCAATTTATGATTAATAAATAAAATTAAAATTATTTTAAATTTAATTTATAATTATTATTAACATTTAGTAAAGAATATAAACAAATTATTATTAACAATCTATTATTGTCATTAATGTAAACGTAGTCAATTTCAATTATTATAATTTTTAAAAAATTCACCTCAAGTTGTAATGAATAATTAAATTTTAAATATTTAATTTTAAATAGGAGAAATTGAAAAGTTTTAAATTTTAATATTTACTTTTAAATATGAGAAATTTTACAATTAATAATTAATATAATGAATAATAAATTGGATGTAGTTTATATTTTAGTTTTCAATTTTTTTATTTAATGTATTTAATACAAAATAAATTTATTATTTATTAGTGTTATTTTTTCAAGTCTGCTTTACATATGTATTTAAATATATATGAGATAGTTATAAATAGAATTTTTTTTAAATTTTGAAAGTATTAAATTATTTATTAATAAGTATTGTTTTATTATTAATTTTAATTTTTAAGATTTGTCAAATGCAAAGCTCAAGTAAATTTTAAGTTTATGAATGTTGTTATTATTTAATATAAGTAGTTGAATAGTTTTTTATAATACAAAAAAATTCAGTTTTTTAATTTATTTAATATTTTTAGTTATTTATTAATGTATTTAATATAAAGTTATTGGAGCTTTATGGTTTAATGCATTTAGTGCATGCAAAAACTCAAGTGTGCTTTACATATATATATATAGAAGATTTGATTCCAAATTTTTAGCAATTAATATTAAGATGCAGTATGTATCAATTACAATAAAATAAAATTTATTTAATATAAATTCTATGATTTTAATTATTGTATCATGACCACATTAATGACTGAAATAGTAAAACGTAATTTTTTTTTACAAGAGAAAAAAAATAAATAAATAAAACTTAATTTAAGATTTATAATGCACATAATTTTTGAAAATGAAAATTTATTGGAAGTGCTAAAGAAGACGACATTGCATGAGGGGTAACACTTGACCCTCATGGCACTTTATTTCTTATAGCACTTATTTTGGATTATGAAAATGATATATGGCACAACTATGATCTGAATAGAAGCATACGAATCAGCTAGCACCGCTGATTTTGAATGAAAAGCTAGGTTTTTTTTCATGCCATATTGCCATGCAACTTTTTATTTTATCAAAAGCTATGTATAATTGTTCATTGAAATCAAGTGTCGAGTTGGTTGTGTCGTGTAGCAGTTCATTTTAGATTAAAGTAATAAATTTTAGCCTGTGCAATGCATGTGCAATGGAACATAAAATAAATTTTGAAATTTTGAATTTAAAATAAAATAATTATTAATTTTTTCTTTAAAGAAATCAAATATATTGATCAAATGGAAGGTGGCATAGACGCCAATACATCAACTGACATTATTAATTTAATATCATTAATATTGTAAGTTAAATAAATAAAGTTGAAGCGTTACAACCAACTCGCTTGTATTTGAATATGATGTCAAGTCTCAAAATCACAATTTAATTAAACCTTTATGACAATAAGCTCTAGGCTTAATTGCACTTTTGGTCCCCCAACTATGGCCTTCCTGCGAAAATCGTCCCTAAACTTCAAAATTAGCAAAACTCGTCCCTCAACTATACACACAGTTGCACTTTTGGTCTTCCGTTAGCATTCCGTCAGAAATCTAACTGAAAATGATGACATGGCCTTTCTTAATTAATTTTAACTGAAAAAAAAAATTTAATTAAATAACAGTAGGTTTTTTTAAAAAAAAAAACAAAAGTATTTTTAAGAAATTCAAAAATACCTATTTATTAATTAATGATTAGTGAATTAGTTAATTAAATCTTCTTCTTTCATCTTAACCCTAAATTAATCTTCAACTTCTTCCTTCAGAACCCAAATTCCAGAATTTCAGATCCCATCATTCATCTTCTTCATCCCTAAATTAAGAAACATAACCCATCTCACCCTTTCCCTGCACCAGAACCCATCCCTAAATTAATTATATGCATAGTTACACCCTAAATTAATGATTAGAAACAGAACCCATCTTCTCCATCTTGGTTCTGCTCTGGGTTATACCCTCCGCCACCTCCTGAACCAGATCTGCGTGGCGAACCAAAATGACAGTGATGAGATGGTGAAGCTTGCGGCCATGGGAAAGGGAGGAGCTTGGTGGCTGGCTGTGCAGATCTATGGATGGGCTGACTGGGTTCGATGTGAATTTCGTCACAGCCCTGGGAGCGTTTGATAGCAGCCATGAGGGAGTTTGACACCGGAGGTTCATCCGCCGCCGGCGAGCGTCTCCACAACAGACAACTCCAGCACACGCAATTGGAACTGCGGCGACGAAGAGAACTTCCCGCCGCGTGCTGGGCCGCAGACGTCGCGGAGGTTGGAGGATGGCATGGGAAGGAGGGCCGACACGGCGTGGCACCGGCGACGCGCAACTGCCACCACGTCGTTCAACGCACGCGCGGCCTCATCCTCGCAGGGAGAACCAAACTCACAACGGTCTGTATCTCAGAGGTGATGGTTGGCTTCTTGTTGTACCACTGATTCTCATCTCTCTGTGTTTGTGCACCATAGCAGAACCAAGATGGTTATGTTTCTCTGAAAATTGAAGATGGAACAGCCAGATCTACTTCTACCGCCGCCACTACTCCTTGGTACCATGTTGTGGTCGTAACTTGTCCCTAGTGGGTTTTGGGGGTTGCGGCAGGGATGAAGTTTTGGGTGATTTGTTTGGGGTGATGATTCTGGGTTCTTCATTCTGGGTTTTGGGGTGATGATTCTAGGTTTTGGATTGATGATAGAATTTAGGAAAAATAACTTAGATTTTTTTTATGACAAACACGTATTAATTTCCTTTTAATTGGTCTGGAAATTTCATCTTGTATATATGCGGTGATGATGATGGGTATTTGATGATGATTTTGGGAAAGGTTCCAGTGATGTTAGGGAAAGAGGTTGATGAAAATGCTCACTGTAATATTGAGGAAGATGAAGAAATTTGGTGACTGAATTGTGAATTGTGACGGATTATCTCCGTCACTAGTCCCAAAAATAAAAATTATATTTCTTAATTATATTATTAATATTTTTCAATTAAAATATTATTAAATAATACCACATCAGCAATCTGTTAGATTTCTGACGGAATGCTAACGGAAGACCAAAAGTGCAACTGTGTGTATAGTTGAGGGACGAGTTTTGCTAATTTTGAAGTTTAGGGACGATTTTCGCAGGAAGGCCATAGTTGGGGGACCAAAAGTGCAATTAAGCCTAAGCTCTAATTTGATAAGCAAATTTGAGAAATTTTTTTTATAAAATATTAGGTAGGTCATAAACTCTTATTCATAAGCTAAGTTCAGCTTATGAAAATAAGCTCAACATCGCTTATAAATAGACCATGAGATATTTACACAATTTGTTTTATAAAGAAGAAATATATTCAACTAAAGATGAGGAAATAGCCAAGATACCCAAACCTCCTTAAAAGGATAAAAAAGGCCAAACTAGAGAACAACCAACCCCAACACCTAAAAAATAACCAAAGAAACAATAAAAGCCCCCAGCACAAGCGCCCCCCCCCCCGCAAGGAGAAAACCTTCAAGAAAAAAAAGCCCAAAACAAGCAGATAGGACAAACCAGAAAGGAACAAAAAGGAGACAAATCAGAAGGGCAACTCAAACCCTAGAAAAACCAGGCCAACACAAAAAACTCCTCTAAGGATCGCCATAGAATCTCGGATGATTAGCAATAAGATGATCGGACAAGCACTGGATGACTTCCTCTTCAGAACCAACGGGGACAACACCTACTTGTTTGGCAATTAAAAAGCCCCTTCGAGCTCTTGTCAAAGCACGATCGGAACGCGAACTTCAGGAAGAATCAAAGAAGAACCTTTTTCCAGTGAAATCTCAACCACCGTAATCTTGGCGACCTCTTCAATCAAAGCTCCAAGAACCTTCTTCTTATTTGTAGCACAGATTTTCCTTGGACCCTCTTCCGTCGCTCCGTCATCGCAATTCGCAAATACCTCAACACCCTCCAAATCTTCACCAACAGTGCCACAAACCGGAGAAGAGGGGAAGCAAGTTGCCCCCAAACAATCAATTTGCATAAGCACTAATGGTATAAGATAAACTCAAATAAGTTGTTTAAACGGGAGGTAAGTATAGCCACAAATATGTTTGGCAAAATTACATTGACTTCACTTGTATTTGAATATGATGTTAAGTCTCAAACCGAAGGTTAGAGTAAAAGCAAGAAAAAGTTGCTTTTCTATTAGATCAAACTATGGTTGCCGCTATGATGTCCACTTACTCATACCAAGCTGTGCCAATCTATTCCTATGTATGATTGTGGTGGAGTTCCTCTTTGTGGCTAGAAGGAGCTTAAAAAGAAAGGCATGCCATGTATACTTAAAATGCACAATATGGATAAAATAGAAAGAAACTGGTCTTATTCGTGAATAAGAAAGGACGCTTCTTTTTTTATCACACCATCTATGTCGACATCTCTAATTTCTCTCTAATCTATCTCTATCTCTCTCATAAAGTATAGATGTAATAAGTGTGCAAGGGTTATTATTCATAAAGTAATTATGACACCTATAGAATCAGCTTCTCTTACCCTTCTGAATCTCAAAAACTTACTCGCATAAACTTCTTATTTTGACTGGAGAATCAATCATATAAGGGTTCCCAAACGTACATCATGATATTTTAAAGAATCAGTAGGATAGCATAAAATACAGTGGCAAGACAACAAAATTCCTAGACACCTAAAGGTACTAACACCAGATATATATACATCCCATTCTTCTTTTGATGATAGTTCTATCCCTAAAATACCTAAGTCTAGGTTTACAAAGGTATATACTAGGAAACATAAGGGAAGTAAGCCTTAGAAGGTTACTTCTAATATAGCTGCTTAGCTGTTATGCTGATGTCAGCAATACAATTCTGTTAGACAGCTAGCAATTAGTATAAATAGGGATTGGGTCATTCAGTTGAGGCAGTTATCGAGTTGGTTAGGATTTGGGAGATTCTGGATCTCGAATTCCAGAGGCTAGGGTTTGTGTTGCATTCCAGTTTCCATCGTTGTAATCTCGAGTTCAACCTCAATTCTTGAGAGTTGATACTCTGTTTTCTCAATAATACAGTAGTTGATTCTTGAGTTCATCATTGTTGGTATCAGAGCTCCATCCAGGAGCTGTGGTACCATTCTATGGTTGCTAGTAGAATGGAGTCTCGTGTTGATGCAATCGAGAGACTCATCGAGTTGATGAGTCGCGACAGAGAAGAGGATCGTCGAATTCGAGAGGAAGAGCGCCGGGAGCGCGCGATTGAGCGCGAAAGAACTGAGGAGCGGTTTCGCGCATTGGAGAAGATTGTGGAGAATCTTGCTGCGAAGAGTGACAGTGAGAAAGGGAGCGAAGAACGCACAGGGAAATTTCATCGCAGAACAGGGGAGGAGAAAACGATCGAAGGAACAGAGAGTGAAGGTGATGTTCAAGGAGATACAGTGAATGAGTTGCGTTCTGAGGTTTCTCACACTGAGCGATGGAGGAAATTGGAGATTCCAGTTTTCCAAGGAGATGAAGATGCCTATAGTTGGATTCAGAAATTGGAAAGGTACTTCAAGCTTAAGGGAGCTACTGAAGAAGAAAAGGTCCAAGCAATTATGGTTGCATTGGATGGAAAAGCACTTAGCTGGTATCAATGGTGGGAAACCAGCAACACTGCCACAACTTGGGACAAGTTCAAGGAAGCACTGCTAGCCAGGTTCCAACTTGCAGCAGCTTCAAATCCTTTTGCAGCAATCTTGGCACTCAAGCAAGAAGGGAGTGTAGAGGAGTTTGTGGAGCAGTTTGAAAGGTTTGCAGGAATGCTGAGAGGAGTGGGTGAAGAAAACTTCATGGACATATTTGTCAATGGCTTAAAGGAGGAGATTTCAGCAGAAATCAAGCTCTATGAACCTGACACACTAGCTGCTATGGTAAGGAAGGCTTTGATGGTGGAAAAGAAGAATATGGCAGTGAGCAAAGCTGGAACCAATGGTTCTGCCAGGTATAATAACTCCTACAAGTCCAATTTTAAACCTTCAACTTATCATAAAACTGTTACAGTTGAATCTGGTGTGAAGAGTGGAGGAAATTCAGTAACACAGGGATCAAATTCCTCTAGTGGAAGTGTTAATGACAAGTCTGTTAATAAAACACCTAGAGGCAACCCATTTAGGAGGCTAACAAGTGAGGAGATGAGGGAAAAGATTAGGAAAGGAGAATGTTTCAGGTGTGAGGAGAAGTTTGGTCAGAATCATGTGTGCAAAAACAAGCAATTTAGAGTCATGTTGCTGGCTGAGGAGGAAGAGGGAGCTGATATGGAGGAATATGAGTTGTTGCTCGAAAATTCAGAAGAAGTGTTGGAGTACAAGCGTCTCTCATTGCTCAGTATACAGGGAATTTCCACAAGAAAGTCCCTCAAGGTGTGGGGAGGGTTGTTGGGAACCAGAATTATAGTTCTTGTAGATTGTGGGGCAACTCATAACTTCATTTCAGGAGCTATGGCTAGGAAATTGGGACTTGTTGTCACAACTACTTCCACATACACTGTAGAGGTTGGGGATGGGCATAAGGTGGAGGGAAAAGGAGTTTGCAAACAGGTAAGAATTCAGATACAAGGCATAGAAGTGGTACAGGACTTCTATCTTTTTGATTTGAAAGGAGTAGATGTGGTTCTGGGGCTGGAATGGCTCGCTGGGTTGGGAGATATTAAGGCCAACTTTGAGAAGCTCACCCTGCAATTCAAGTTAGGAAACCAGAAAGTGAAGTTAAGAGGGGAACCTGAGCTTTTGAAGAAAAAGGTATCCATGAACTCTTTTGTCAAAACAATACAGCAGCAAGGGGAGGGATATATGTTACATTACCAGCTGCTAGAGAAAGAAGAAGCAGTTGCTGAGGAGACACCAGCTGAATTAAAGACAGTTTTGCGGCAATTCCCTACTTTGTTTGCCTCTCCTACAGAGTTACCTCCTAATAGAAGGCATGATCATGCCATACACCTGAAGGAGGGGGCTCAAATTCCTAATATCAGGCCTTATAGATATCCCCATTATCAAAAGAATGAGATAGAAAAGCTTGTAGCTGAGATGTTGAATGCAGGCATAATAAGGCCTAGCATTAGTCCTTATTCCAGCCCGGTGATCTTGGTTCGGAAGAAAGATGGAAGCTGGAGATTTTGTGTGGATTACAGGGCATTAAATAAGGTGACAGTGCCCAATAAATTTCCTATTCCTGTGATAGATGAGCTGTTGGATGAGATTGGCCCAGCTAAGGTGTTTTCCAAGATAGACCTGAAATCTGGTTACCACCAAATCATGATGAAGGCTGAGGATGTAGAGAAGACAGCATTTAGGACTCATGAAGGGCATTATGAATTCATAGTAATGCCTTTTGGACTTACTAATGCTCCTTCCACTTTCCAAGCACTAATGAATGAGGTTCTGAGGCCAGTCTTAAGGAAGTATGCTTTGGTCTTCTTCGATGACATATTGGTTTACAGCCTCACTATGGAAGAACATGTTTTTCACCTCACTCAAGTACTACAATTGATGGACCAGCAAGATCTAAAGATCAATGGAAAGAAAAGTGTGTTTGGCAGGCAACAAATTGAGTATTTGGGCCATATACTCTCTGCTGGAACAGTAGCTGCTGACCCAAAGAAACTTGAGGCAATGTGGATGTGGCCAGTGCCTAAGGATTTGAAGAGTTTAAGAGGCTTCCTAGGACTCACTGGATATTACAGGAGATTTGTAAGGGATTATGGCAAAATTGCCAGGCCATTGACTCAGTTACTCAAGAAAGACAGCTTCTTATGGGGAGTAGAACCACAAAAGGCTTTTGAAGCCTTGAAGCAAGCTCTCACTGAATTACCTTCCCTTGCTGTTCCAGATTTTTCCAAGGTATTTGTCCTGGAAACTGATGCATCTGGAACTGGTTTAGGGGCAGTTTTATCTCAAGAAGGCAAACCTTTGGCTTTTTGGAGTGCAACCTTATCTGATAGGAGTCAGGCCAAGTAAGTTTATGTGAGAGAATTGATGGCTGTGGTGAGAGCTGTTCAGAGATGGAGGCATTATCTCATGGGTAGGCATTTTATAATCAGAACTGATCAAAAGAGTCTTAAGTTCCTTACTGAACAACAAGTGCTGGGGGAGGAACAGTTTAAATGGATTTCCAAACTGGCTGGTTATGATTTTGAGATTCAATACAAGCCTGGGAAGGACAATTCAGCAGCAGATGCAATGTCCAGGAGAAGTTCTTATTGCGCACTATCAGTCATTAAGGTTAATGATCTAGAGGAATGGCAAGCTGAACTCATGCACGATGATAAATTACAGGCTATTATGCAGGATTTGATTGTGGATCCTGATTCTCATAGGGGATACACCTTGAGAGACCACAGATTGTATTACAAAGGCAAGTTGGTTTTGCCTAAACTTTCTAACAAGATTCCTATCTTGTGCAAGGAATTCCATGCTTCTTTGGTTGGAGGACATTCTGGTTTTTTCAGAACTTATAGGAGGTTGGCTGCAGTGGTTTATTGGGAGGGAATGAAGGGGGACATCAGGGATTTTGTGGCTCAATGTGAAGTTTGTCAGCAGAACAAGGTTGATAACTTGTCTCCTCCAGGATTACTTCAACCCTTGCCTATTCCCACTCAAGTGTGGACTGATGTGTCCATGGACTTCATTGGTGGGCTTCCTAAGTCTAAAGGGAAGGACACTATCTTAGTGGTGGTGGATAGGTTGACAAAGTATGCACATTTTGTTCCTCTCAGTCACCCCTACACAGCTCCTGATGTAGCTGCTGCCTTCTTACAAGAAGTGGTGAGACTTCATGGTTTTCCTAATACTATTGTTTCTGATAGGGATTCAGTTTTCCTGAGTAGCTTCTGGAAAGAATTGTTCAGACTTTCAGGGACTAAACTGAAGTATAGCTCTGCCTATCATCCCCAAACTGATGGCCAGACAGAAGTTGTGAATAGATGCCTTGAAGTTTATCTTAGATGCTTGACTGGCTCTAGACCAAAACAGTGGGTTACTTGCTTACCTTGGGCTGAGTTTTGGTTTAATAGCAACTACAATAGATCTACAAAAATGTCTCCTTTTCAGGCTCTTTATGGGAGGGACCCTCCTTTGCTACTCCATGGCACTACAATTCCTTCTAAGTTGGAGGCTGTGAATGTGTTACAAGCTGACAGGGATGAACTATTAGGGGATTTGAGAGCTAATCTTTTGAAGTCCCAAGACATGATGAGGAAATATGCTAACAAATCAAGGAGGGATGTTGAATATCAAGTGGGGGACTTGGTTTATCTCAAGCTTCAGCCCTATAGAAGAAGATCCCTAGCTAAGAAGCTTAATGAGAAGCTCAGTCCTAGGTTTTATGGCCCTTTTCCTGTGGCTGCTAGGATTGGTACTGTTGCTTATAGATTGGATTTGCCTCCTACCAGTCGCATACATCCAGTTTTCCATGTCTCCTTACTCAAGAAAGCAATTGGTACTGGTTTCCAAGTTCAGGACTTGCCTTCTGTTTTGACCGAGGACCATGAGCTGCTGGTTGAACCGAAGGAAGTGCTTGCTGTCAGAGAATTGACCCAGGGAGTTGTGGAATTGACCCTAAACAATGATGAACTCAAGAATCAACTACTGTATTATTGAGAAAACAGAGTATCAACTCTCAAGAATTGAGGTTGAACTCGAGATTACAACGATGGAAACTGGAATGCAACACAAACCCTAGCCTCTGGAATTCGAGATCCAGAATCTCCCAAATCCTAACCAACTCGATAACTGCCTCAACTGAATGACCCAATCCCTATTTATACTAATTGCTAGCTGTCTAACAGAATTGTATTGCTGACATCAGCATAACAGCTAAGCAGCTATATTAGAAGTAACCTTCTAAGGCTTACTTCCCTTATGTTTCCTAGTATATACCTTTGTAAACCTAGACTTAGGTATTTTAGGGATAGAACTATCATCATCTTTCTATATCTCTCTTCCCCTCATATATCATATATCAAACTTACCACTTCTATCTCTTCTCTTCTCTTCCTTTTGCAATCTACACCTAAAAGGGTGTCTACCAAATATTTTCCAAAGAACTTTTGAGTGAAGGAAAAGATATGAACCCTGCATCATGGTTTTCCTAGCAGGGTTTTTGGCTAATTTCAAGATAAAAGTCCAACTCATTGATAAAATTAGATTTCGTAAATAATGTGACATCTTTCCCACACCCCACATAATCTCATATAAAATTAAATTGCTAAGTAGATAGAGCCAACTCAAATAAAGCCATCCATACTTCCAAAATCTGAAAAAGCACTCTAATAACTAGTTGCTTTCCTGACTAGTTAGCCTACTATTCCTTGCCAATTAAGACACCAGAATACAACACCAACTTACTCAAAACATCAATGGAACCATTCACATGAATCCCATCAGATCCACTACAAATTGACAAGAGTTCCAACTTCCAAACAATGACCTAGCATGTAATGTACCTAGAAACATGGTGAAACTTAAAGTAGATAAAAGGATGGTACAGTAGTTAGGAGCTCTTGTGCTATAACTGCAAGCACATGATTGGTGTGACATTGTCATTAACCAATCTCCCAACTACACAACCTCATGCCATGCAGTCAGATAAGGTGAAGAATTCTTTGAAACAAAATCTCTTGAAACAAAGAAAATGCCCGAGTCTCTCTGCAGTTTACCCATGAGAACAAAACCGCAAACAACCCTTCTCAAATCAGAAGAATTTGCTGGGGTTTCATCCCCAAAATGCCCCCAGATTTATACATAATTTTAAACTTTTTAAGGGTATTCTGGGGTTTCCACAGTTTTTTAATTGGAACTCTGTTTTACTCTTCTTCATCCTTGCCTCTGCGTTCTCCTCTGTTTTTCACGATGAAAACAGAGATCTGCTCCTGCCTTCTTCCTCCTCCTCCTTCAGCGTAGCGGCCATAGCGCTACACGCTATAGCGCTACTGCGGATTTTGGGCTCGCTACTATGTGACGTTATTCGCCATTAACAACACTAATATAGATGGTCAAGATTGTTTTTAATTGAAAATTGTGACCATACATTATAAATATAAAGATTAAATGTTCTTACATTCTCATATTCTCACCTGATACACACATTATGACAAATAACAAATATTGATAAGTATATTTCATTTTCTCTGTGATGAACATTGCAGATATACTCAAGGACACCTAACCCTGGAACTGAATTTATAGAGAGGAACAAAGCTTACCTTGAAAACTTTGGATATGATCCAAGCAAAATTAAAGACACACCAAAGGATTGTGAAGTTTCTGATAGTAAGCTATCAGCTATGATGTCTATGTCAGGAATGCAGCAGGCACTAACAAACCAGTTTCCTGATATAGGACTGAAGGCCCCTATTGAATTTAATCCTTTCACAAGTGTATTTGACACTTTCAAGAAGTTTGATGAGCTTTATTTTAAACGGTAACTCATAACTATAGGCCAAATAAGTTGCATCTTGTTGTGTTGAGAAACTTCCTTACGCATTCTTGTTGCTAAATCCCTGATAGCAGCCTCTGTATAGATGTATATGGTGAAATCCTGTCATGTCTGATTATGAATTCAGTTTGTACTGTGTTTACATTTTGATCATGCCGCCATTATACAGACTGTATTGGGAAGATCTTATTTGACGTTATTTGTAGTTGTTTTAATCTCCTTTAACTTAGAGGGTAGAAGACTAGAAGATGAAGATATAATGTGTATGGTATATGGATAAAATTTAAGAAGAGGCTTGGATGTTGTGTTTGTTGGAAATATTAGGAATAAAAGCTGAGTCGTGGACGAACCACTGCCTTGAAAGCAAAAATTTCGGCAGATCTCCGGTGCAATCCAGTGCCGGGTTTGCTCCCCAAGGTTAACACAGCCGCATGCAAGGTAATGTGCACTCAAAACCTAAACATGCTGGAGTCTCTACAACAATGCTCAGAATTCACAAAAAAAGGAAGTTCATACTTTTCTACATAAATCCATTCTATTTCATTTCTCTCATTTTCCATATCACCAGCGTCCAATCACTCTCATCTTTAACCTCAAAGCACCATAACAATTATATGTTAAAGACCATCATCATTTCAACGTACTAGTGCCTTAAATAGTCAAATGTGCTTATCCTTCTGTTATGAATAATAATTCCGATCTTCAAATGCCATAAACATGTAACGGTAGAATATAAATTCATACAAAACTCTCCATTTAACATTTAATATAGAAACGGAAAACACAATAGTTATTGAATTAAAATTCTTTGATTGCCATTATTCCTTCAATCCCCCACTAATGGCAAGCAAGAGAGTGGATTTTTTTTGGAGCAAAGAAAGTTAATTTTTGTGCTTAAGTGTTAATGTCCAGAGGATTGAATTAACACGTAGTGAAGTGAGGCAACAACTTTTGTCAAAAGAGTGAACGAATCTTGAACTAATTTGACTTGGTTGGAACCCCCACTACACACACATTAACTTTGAAATGTAGAGACTCCGCGATAGTATATTAAAGCCATTCTTCGAACCTTGGGATACATGTGAGTGTATTAGAAAGATTGCCTAAGTCTTTCATAGATGGCGGCTTTTACCATCTCACTCACATAGTTATTCACATAAATTTTAAATGCATCTCATAAGCATTTAAGTGCGTCTCACAAAACACTTTCTAACATGTCTACTGTGAATAAATGCGTCTCATAAGCATTTAAGTGCGTCTCACAAAGCACTTTCACACATGTTAGTTGTGAATAAACTTGTTTTAATAACTTTATTTGAAAGTCAAGTGCGTCTCAAAAGCACTTTATCATTGATACATCAAGTGCGTCTCAATAGCACCACCACAAATGGCTGTGTATCTCTTTCAAAAATAGCATTACCTCGCGCCATAGGGATGAAAATGTAATGCATAAGAGTAATCATATGGTTTAGTTTGACCAACAAATTGGGTATCCACCATACTTTCTTCTTTCTCAAGGCTTAAGCCTCATCCCCCTCGACGTATCGAAGACAACTTTCTTGATCAATCCTTTAGCAAGAAGATCAACAAGACTCTTTTATCTTCTTACATACTCAAGGAAAATAAAACAATTCTTATTCAATTTCTTAGCAACATGCATGACATGTATATGTCTTTTCTCTCTATTGCATATATCGTGGTTGCCAACTTCAATTGCTTCTTGTGAATCACAAGCACAAGCACAAACTGAACCATTCAGAAAACTCAAGACATCTCAATTCAATAATCATATTATCTTTCAAGATCAAGAATCTGTATGCAATAACATGATGAGCTTAACCAACGAAGCAATAAGCTTTAGCAGCAATACTCTTTCTCTTAACATCTGGTATTCCTACTTTAGTCAAATACCCCCACAATTCAATAATTTTCAAGCACGAGAGAAAACATATTTAAAAATGCTTTCATAAATTTCATCACTATGTTAAAAATATAGAAAGACTTTAAGTTAGCTTTCACCCACATACATATCAGAACTAGGTAACATAACAAACCTGGTTTTGCAGCCATTTGCCTGTCTATCCCTTTACAGCCATTATCTGACTACCCAACATCATCTCTCCCTTTTTTTTTCCTTGTTTCTTTGAGATTGTCTTAGCTCATTTGTCTAGGAAGACACATCACATAAATTATACAGCAAATGAGTAAGAATATATACACATACCAATCTATTGTATTTTCGATTGAGCTTGCCCATGATGGCAGAACATGCACACTCAGAAAGTGTCCTCCAAGCCATGTTCATTTTATAATGTCATTGATTCAAAAATTATGAATCCAAACACGCCAAATGCGCAGAAGCACTTGGTAAGTCACAATGGATGAGTTGCCATCCAACTCCCTACAAATAAGTTACAACTCAATCGATATGGTGAGGTAAATTTAAATTTCCAAAAGGACAAGCAGACAAGTTTTGCAAGAAATCATTTTCATGGGAGATCATGTAGATGCTTCAACTTTAGATAATCATAGCATATTCATAATATTATAGCACAATGTGAAACTTATCTTTCCGGCAATTTATTTTCCAGCTTCCTAATTTTGTTGAGCAGCACGCCATCAACACCAACAAGAGTAAAATAATTTTTTCTTTCAAATTGTTGGAAAAATAGGGAAGAAAGCTGCGCCGTGGATGAACCACTGCCTTGAAAGCAAAAATTCCGGCAGACCTCCGGTGCAATCTATTGTCGGGTTTGCTCCCCAAGGTTAACACAGCCACATGCAAGGTACTGTGCACTCAGAACCTACACATGTTGGAGTCTCTACAGCAATGCTCAGAATTCTCAAAAGAGAGGAAGATCTATTCTTTTCCTATCATCACTTGTTCTCATCCATTTTCTTCTTATTCACCAAAGTGTACCAAAGCTTCTCAAATAGCCGTGCTACTTCCAATAGCCATCAAAGCACCATAAAGATGGTATTTTAAAGCCATTAAACTTGCAATTGAAACGGATAAACCTCTCTTCAACGTACTAATCAATGAAAGTAATAATACTAATTATAAATGCCTTAAAACCTTGTAAGGGTAGAAATCACTTAAATGTCATTTATCTTACAGTGTTGTGGGCCGGTATGTTGACACTTGACAGGCTCCTTCACAACGCGGTCAGCATACGATTTAGCAGCCTTCATAGTCGTGATTTAAAAATTTGAAAAATTTGCAAATATTGATTGAATATGTCCTCGAATGATGGATTTGAATCCCTCACGTGAGTATTTCACATAACCATATCATGTGAATGAAGAGCTGGTGGATATATGGGTTGAGGAGGAGAAGATTAGGGGTCGATCTTTGGGGGCGTAATTTATCATTCTGATGTACAAATAAAATGTGAATAATTTTAAAATATTTGTAGAATGTAGAGTATTGCGGTTTCGTTAGCTTCTTATCGCTTAAGTGACAGTGGGACGATGATTAATCTCACGGCTATCGGCGGTTGAGATACCTAATAATTTTACAATCAATTAGATTATCAACCGGCAATAATTTACCTATACAAGTTTTTTTTTTTTTAATAAAAGTACTTCTTATATTAACGAGAAAAAGCAGAGTCTACAAGCAAAGCATGAGCTACATCATCTGGGGGATCATTCCACCATTATCGGAAAGGAAAAATACAGGCCTTAAAAGCTAAGATATAAGCCACCATATTCGTCTTTCGCTTTACATGCCGAAGCTCCAATTTAGTAAACTGTGGTGCTAAGAGTCTGCAGTCCTGTCTTTGGCCCCTGCTTTCTCTGTTTTCTTGCTGCTGTGATGTGCCTTGGTGCCCTCTCGGTGGCCTTGGGGGCTGTTGTTGTTTTGGTGGCAGGTTATGCCATCTCTTTTCTATCTACTATGCTTCTGCTTTGTTGTTCTCTCTTTTTTCTTTGTTTTGTTTTTTCTCTTATTTTTGCTTTTCTTGCTCTAAGTAGGTTCTGTGAGTTTTTCTTTGTTGTTTTTCCTTCTTGGGAGGGCTGTTCCCAAGCTACTGCTTCTGTCTTCTATATATCAATTTAACCTTTCAAAAAAAAAGAGTCTGCAGTCCTGTACAATACTAAGGAAGACATATTGTATTTACTATTTAATGTGAATTTTTATAGCAGGCGTGAATTGTCATTTTGAATTTGAATTTTTTTAGTGTTAATTCTTTAATTATTCTTTTCCTAAAGGCTAAAGCATACGCTATGATTTTTTTTTCTATAGATTCGAGAAATTGCCATTATTTATTTTCTAATTTGAATTTAAAAAAATGAAAAATGTAGCCAATTGTATTATCAATTAATTTTCTGGATTTTATTAAAATAATTATCTAATTTCTCTATCTTAATAATTTTGAAAAAGTAGGAAATTTAAAAAGAATAAATAAATAGGTTCCTACTTATGAAATTTTTTTTTAACTTTTTTTAGAAAGCAGAATATATTGATAAGGTATTTTGTTGGTTACAAGGAGGAGCTTAGCCCCGAAAAGAAACTACAAAACAAACACGGAAATAGAGGATGATGCCTCGATCAAATCTAGGGAAAGAAGGCTATGATACTCTCTAAAAGGAGACTCAAGGAGTTGTGTGTCGAGCCGGAAGCCACAACCAACACGGACCATTGTAATCAGCGAGAGAATTCGCCTCTCTGTGAACGTGTTGGAACTCTATTGTCCCATGATCTTCCTTCATCTGTGTTGGGATTGGCTCATAATCTTATCAGTTATTTGAATTTGATTTAAGAGGATTGTGATATGGATTTAGAGGGACTCAATCTTATCTTATGGGATTAGATAAGACTCTATCTTATCATATGAGTTTAGATAAGAATCTTATCTTATGTGTTTACTTTATCTTATCTTGTAATACTAGAGTTAGTAGTGTCCTATAGATAAATAAAGTCCCTAACCCTAAATGTAAGTACTGCATAACACATTGAATGAAAAAGAGCTATAGCTACTCTATAACCGCAGAGGTAAGCACGATTGGCCGAACTGCATGAACAAAGCTTTTCGTGTGTTTCTCTCTACTCTGATATGTATTCGTGTTGTTGTTCTAACAATTGGTATCAGATGACGACTAACCCTGGCGGTGCAAAATTCGAAGTGACTCGGTTTGATGGAAATGGGCAACTTTGCTTTATGGCAGAGGAGGGTTAAGGATATGTTGGCTCAGCAAAGTTTACAGAAGGCGTTGCGCGATGAGAAACCGGCGGAAATCGCACCTCTTGATTGGACCGAGATGAAGGAGAAGGCCACAGGTTTGATAAGACTTTGCGTTTCTGATGACGTGATGAATCATATCTTGGACCTCACTACTCCAAAGGATGTCTAGGATAAATTGTTAATTTTGTACATGTCCAAGACGCTTATGAATAAATTGTTCGCGAAGCAGCGTCTCTACAGCCTAAAGATGCGGGAAGGAGGCGATTTGCAGGCTCATGTCAACTCTTTCAACAATATCCTTGTTGATTTGACACGGTTGGGTGTGACGATTGACAATGAGGATAAAACCATTATTTTGTTGTGCTCTTTACCAAGCTCTTATGATCACTTGGTGACCACTCTCAGATACGGGAAGGAATCAATCACGCTGGATTCTATTTCCTCTACACTTTCGCAACACGCACAATGTCGCCAAAGTGTCGAAGAAGGTGGAGGAAGTTCAGGTGAAGGCTTGTTTGTGAAGGGAAGTCAATATCGTGGCAGAGGCAAGGGTAAAATAGCGGGTTCGAGAAAGAAGAAGAGATTCAAGTCCAAGGACAGAAAAACAGCAGAATGTTATGGTTGCAAGCAAATTGGGCATTGAAAGAGGGACTGTCCAAACAGGCTAGACAACAGCAGCAGTTTAGCAAATGTAGTTCAGTCTGATGGTTCTTGCAGTGAAGAGAATTTGCTTTGTGTTTCATCTGAAAAGTGCACTGATGCATGGGTTCTTGATTCTGGATGCTCCTATCATATGACGCCGCACCGGGAGTGGCTCAACTCATTTAAATCAGGTGATTTTGGTTTATCTATTTAGGTGATGATAAACCTTGTATCATCAAGGGAATATGACAAGTTAAAATTGCTTTGGATGATGGTGGTGTGCGCAGGTTTAGTCAGGTGTGTTATGTTCCAGAGGTGACGAAGAATTTGATTTCTCTGGGAACTCTTCAGACAAATGGTTTTCATTCAAGTCTGATGGAAATAGAGACATCATAATGGTTAGCAAGGGTGCAATGACAGTGATGAGAGCAAAGAGGACTGCGGGAAACATTTATAAGTTGTTGGTGGGCACAATTATGGGTGATGTAGCATATGTTTTTTTTTTGAAAGGCCAAAAGAATGCATTATAAAGGAGTACAAGGGGTACTCCAACCCATAATACAAGAGAGGAAAAAGAAGGCAAAGGAAAATAGCAAAGAGTACACGGAACAAGGAAAGGGACGAAGAGAAAAGTATAGAGTACATTAGCCAAGATTAGATATGCTACAAATACATGACTATGGCCCCAAACAAGTTACTTGAGACAGATAATGATGCAACCAAACTGTGGCACATGCGCTTGGGTCATATCAGTGAACGTGGGATGATGGAACTACATAAGAGGGGTTTGTTGAAGGATGTTCACAGTTTCACAATTGGATTGTGCAAGTATTGTGTTCTTGGGAAACAGTGTAGAGTTCCTTTCAAGACCGGGAAACACAAGACCAAGGGAATCTTAGACTTTGTCCATTCTGATGTCTGGGGGCCTACAAAAGAGCCCTCCGTTGGAGGTTTCAGGTACTTTGTGACATTTACTGATGATTTTTCTCGTTAGGTCTGAGTTTATTTTACGAAATTTAAATTTGAGGTCTTTGCCAAGTTCAAATTGTGGAAAGTAGAGGTTGAGAATTAGACAGGAAGAGAAATAAAGTATTTGCGGTCTGATAATGGAATTGAATACACTGACAAGAAGTTTATGCATTTCTGTGAGGAGAATGGAATTCAAAGGCACTTTTCTGTGAGGAAGCACCAAGCAGAATGGTGTTGTAGAAAGGATGAACAGGACTCTGATAGAGAAGGCACAGTGCTTTCGGTTGAATGCTGGTCTTTCAAAAGGTTTCTGGGCAGCAACAATCAACATGGTATGCTATCTAGTCAACAGGTCACCACGAGCTTCTTTGGATGGAAAAGTTGCAGAGGAGGTATGGACAGGTAATCCCATTGATCTCAATAATTAGAGAATTTTTTGGTGTCCAGCATATGTGCATATTTCGAGTGAGGATCGGTTTAAACTTAACCCCAAGTCAAAACAATGCATCTTTATTGACTATAATAAAGGTGTGAAGGGATACAAGTTGTGGGATCCAGTTAAGAGGAAGGTGGTTGTCAGCAGAGATGTATTTGATGAGCAGTCGGATGTTGAAACAGTCAGATGTGACAGTTGCGCCAGATACTGAGGTAGAAAATTCTAATCAGGACAAGATTCAGGTGGACATTGAGGAGACACCAGTGAGTCCTAGGAATATTGTAGCCCAACAGCAGAATGAACCAGGCTCAGATTCAGGTGGAGTACAAGATTATGCACTTGTGCGTGATAGGGAGCTCCTTCGTGTTACACCTCCAGTGAGATATGGGTTTGAAGACTTAGCAGCATATGCCTTTCTTACCAACTCAGGAAACCCCTCTACATTTCAAGAGGCTATGGCTAACCAAGAGAAAGATAAGTGGATGGGTGCTATGGTGGAGGAGATGGAGTCCTTGAAAAAGAATGAGACATGAGATCTTGTTCAGCTTCCACATGGAAAGAGAGCTATTGGTTGCAAGTGGGTGTACAAGAAAAAGCCAGCAGTAACAGAAAAAGAAGGGGAAAATTTCAAGACTTGCCTAGTTGCAAAGGGGTATTCACAGTAGAAGGGGATTAATTATGATGAGATTTTTAGTCTGATTGTTAGGCACACTTCTATCAGAGCAGGATTAGCTCTGGTAGCCAGCATGGATATGCATTTAGAGCATATGGATGTGAAAACAGCTTTCCTCCATGGTAATCTAGAGGAACAAATCTATATGGAGCAGTCAGAGGAATTCAGTGAAACTAGACAGGGAAGACTTGTTTGCAAATTGAAGAGGTCTTTGTATGGCTTGAAGTAGTCTCCAAGGTACATGCACTTTGATTCATACATGCTCTGGATTGGCTACAAAAGGTGTGACTATGATTTTTATGTTTATGTGAAGAGCCTTGATGATGGTTTTTATTTTTATTTTCCTGTTACTTTATGTTGATGATATGTTGATTGCTGCCAACCATTTACATGATGTAAATGAGTTGAAGACCAAGTTGACTAAGGAGTTTGATATGAAGGATCTGAGTGCTGCAAAGAAGATTCTTGGGATAGAAATTCACAGGGACAGGGGAGCCAAAAAATTATGGTTGTCTTAGAAAATCTATGTTGAAGATCTTTTGAGCAGATTTGACATGAGCAAGGTAAATCTTGTGAGTACTCCATTGGCGAATAACTTTAAGCTCTATTTGGAACAATGTCCGAAGATAGACTTAGAAATTGAAGGTATGTCTAAGATTCCTTATGCCAGTGCAGTTGGTTGTTTGATGTATGCTATGGTTTGCACCAGATTTGGCACAAGCAGTTAGTCAGGTTTGCAAGTTCATGTCCAAGCCAGGGAAGCAGCATTGGGAAGCAGTCAAGTGGATCCTAAGGTACTTGAAGGGTGCAGCGGATCGCGGTATCATGTTCAGCAGGAGCAGGGTGTTGTTCCATCAGTTGTGGGATATGTGGATTCTGACTATGCAGGTGATCTGGACGACAGGAGGTCTACAACAGGATATGCCTTTACTCTTGCAGGGGGACCTATATATTGGAAGTCATCAGTTCAATCCATAGTAGCTATGTCTACAACTGAGGCATAATACATGGCAGTAGCTGAAGCTACCAAGGAAGCATTGTGGCTTACAGGGTCAGTGAAAGAGTTGGGTGTTGAGCAAGTTGGAGTTCAGTTGCATTGTGATATTCAGAGTGTTAACTGTTTGGCAAACAATCAGGTGTATCATGCCAGAACAAGACATATTGGTGTGAGGTTTCACCAGACCAGGTAGTTGCTTGCATCTGGGCAAATACGACTTGAGAAGGTTCATACTTCTGAGAATGCATCCGACATGTTGACCAAGCCAGTCACCAGTGAAAAATTCAAGCATTGCTTGGATTTGTTTCATGTCTCACAGTGTTAAGAAGGTGGGGAACACAAACCCATAAATCAGGATTCAGGAGCTGATCAATTGATCTTCACGAGGATTCGAGAATTCGCCATGGTGGAGATTGTTGGGATTGGGTCATTATCTTATCAGTTATTTGAATTTTATTTAAGAGGATTGTGATATGGGTTTAGAGGGACTCTATCTTATCTTATGGGTTTAGATAAGACTTTATCTTATCTTATGAGTTTAGATAAGATTCTATCTTACCTTATGAGTTTACTTTACCTTATCTTGTAATACTAGAGTTAGTAGTGTCCTATAAATAAATAAAGTCCCTAACCCTAAATGTAAGTACTTCATAACACATTGAACGAAAAATAGCTATAGCTACTCTATAACCGCAGAGGTAGGCACAATTGGCCGAACTACGTGAACAAAGCTTTCGTGTGTTTCTCTCTACTCTGATATGTATTCGTGTTGCTGTTCTAACAATCTGGAGGATAGCAAGGGCCAAATCCCTAAACGGATGAGAGGCACAATCATGAGACGAAGAAGACGAACGACCTCAAGCGCATCAGACTCTATAATGACTCGAGGAACATCCATACCAAAAAGGATCTCCACTGCAGTATGTATGGCAGTAAGCGTAACCTAAAAGCAATCCCCAAAAGCAAGGTTGCACCTGTTCCTGCAAAAGCTTCAAACCCACCGGCCATTTACGTCCCTCACTACCCCTCTGCAACTCGCCAAAACTCTTACGTCAAGGCTCCATAGGCTCCTCTGTTGATATGTGACACCAAGGTTGAAAATATTCCTTGAAACTACGGGACTAAGGCATGAATAAGGAAAAAATTCAAAGAAGGTTCAATGCCTTTATTAATGTAATAATGTGGGGTTTAATGCCTTTATTAATGTAATAAGTTTGATGTATAAATGGAGGGGAATAACTAGCAAGACATGCGCGCTTATTGTTGTATTCAAGGGATAGATTTTACTTGTTGAAATTTTTGTTTCGTCTCTTAAGATTCACACTTTGTGAATAAATACTATAGTCATGACACCTAGTGCAAACAATTTTAGTTCATTGTCTCACTCTTTACTTTCCACCATTGTTTCCTTGATACCATCCAAGAAAGTGATAAGGACCTATCCTCTCAAAAAGTTGGATATACATTTTTAAGTCTACATCTAACATAGTATTTGATGAAGTTTATCTTGTGAAAGATGGTCAAACTTATTGAATCAAGCAAGCCCAAAGAAATGTTTTTCTAGAGTTCATGACTCTTTGGATTGTTTTTTGTTTTGGGTAAGCAACTATTTGGATTGTTAATCACACACAAAAATTCCATTCATAAGTTCTTTTTGAGAATATCTGCGCCAGGAAAAGCGAAGAGGGTTGTGATAAATTGTATTGCCTTCGCCACAGAACACAGAATGGAGAGTTGGAGTTGGACTTTTGTGATCCAATGTTGGATTGTTATTTTACTACTAATTATATTAATTATGTGGCCTTATTCAAATTATCACCATATGTTTATGGCCACATGTTGGTAAAATAAGCGGAGATAAAACAGATTTAAATCAAGAGGAGACAATTTTTGGAATGGTGTTCACCGATTGACTCAAATGCATTCTGAGATTTCATACATAATCCATTTCCTATGATTTGTTTCATCACATCATATCATATCTTATCTTAATACACAATCTCCCAATGCGAAGATTATCGTCTTACTAGGTTAACCCCCAATCTCTTGATTGATTGACAAAGCAAGAAGCATTAAGCATGGATGTTAGTTTGACTAATGATCTAATCGTATCTCTAGATCTTAGATTTATCAGATGATATTTACCTAGGTCGAATTCAATTAGCTAGTTTTCACAATACTTATCAAATCCATGTTCATGTTCTAGGTGATCAAGTCAAAACAAGCATTAGGAACAAGATACAATCATTGAAACCATTCATAGAAACAAGATTTATATATAGAAATCAAATTTGATGCATCAAATCCCAAATGCTACAACCAATCCCAACAAGAAAGCTTTAGCTATCGAAAGACATGGATGCTATATTGGCATACGAAGAGAAACTATGAAGAAGATGATGATCGAAGACGTCCTCGCAGTGTCTCCAGCTCAACGGATGATCAACCGGCCTCAAAACTCCTTCCTTTCCTCCTTGGGTCAAGCTCTTTATGTTTTTCCTCTGTTCTTTCTTTCCAAAAACGAGTTCTCCCTTTTAAAAACTGGAAAAAAATTTCTTTTATAGTGATTCAGCATCTGCGCAGAGAGCTGGGTGGCCCTTTTTGGGTGCTAGGCGCCCAATTACTTCACTGATGGGTTTCTGCTAACCGCCATGGCCGCTGGGCGGCCACTGCAACCCTCTAGGCGCTCTACTGATCCAAAAAATCTTCAAGTCTCATGAAAATATGCCTTTTAATTTCCTTGAGAACTTCAATCCTACACCATAATTTGAGAATATTGGACTGGGCAGACCCTAGAGGGGTCACGCCCAAAGGGGTCCCCGCCAAGTGGCGGGTGCCTGGTTAGTTAATTGGGTCTTGGCTAGCAAGGCCCAACAAGCCCATCAAGGGTAGCCACGCGGGAAGCCCAACCCCCATTCTATAAATAGAGGACGTTTACCAATTGTAAGGGGCTTTTGGCTCATTTGATCAATCTTTACACATGAAATTCAGTTATTCTCTCTCTTTCTAGTGCAATCTCTCTACCCTCTAGGGGTTATCCCTTCCTTGAGTATTCATAGCAAGAACAAATATAATTAATCATTAAACATATTTGAACTTAATTCTCAATCAATTAACAAGTTTCAATCAAAATGAGAAGAACTAATAAGGATTTCTCATGAATTACTTAAGATAAGTGCCTAAATTGCATATGTAAACTGGGAAAATATGGCACTTGTCACGACACGTGCCTTGAATATTTGAAGTTGTTTTCATGTAGCTTTTTTGAGGTTAAGTTGCTTACCTTTAATGCACTCAAAGAAATTTATTCGAGTTGGATGAAAGTGAAGCTCATTACTTTTAAGACCTTGATGTCAAATTGCAACGCACTCGAGAGTTTAAGTCTCGAGAGGTATTGGAATTCAGATGAATTTGATTTAGGGGAGGAGAACCTAGAGTTGAGAAAGTTAGTCATGGATAGATGCATGTTTAGATCGAGTACTACTTATTTTACATAAAATGAGACTAGAGTCTAATTGAAAAAGGTTTGATTAGCTAATTTTAATTGCTTTGGGTGGGATGGGTAGCTCACTTGGCGAGTTAAGGGAAATGTATTGAAGGGTGAAGGGTCAGGGTTCAAACCCTAGTAAAGGAACTAATTTACTAATAATTAACAACTAACAGTTACCTATAGAAAAAAAATTTAATTGCTTTATTTTTTGAGAGATTATTTATATAAATTTTTATTATTTATTAATCATATAATTTTTTGAATTTGAAAATAAAATATATTGAATAGATATTTGTAATATGTTTTATGTGAAAATAAATATAATTTCTCTCCCTTAATTAATTACGATTGTTGTTTTATCAGAAAGAAAATTAATTGTATGAAATATGCAATGTGAATTCATTAGTTAAATTATCTGAATTTGAGTTTTTGTTTAAAAAATATACTAAATTAAATAATTTGAACATTTATAAAATAAATAATAATTTTGTAAATTTTCAAATGATACTCAAGTCTAATAGAAAAATGTTATTTATTTACGGAAAGAGGAATTATCATTGAAATTGATAGACCGAGATATCCGACCGAATATAAGAGTTAAAGTATAAAGGAAAATTCTCAGCACAAGCAACATCACCCAAAGACCCTGAATACTTAGCTATGTTGTAAGCCACCCCTTATTAGTATCTCTATACACATGATTAAAGGAAATAAAAGAAAACAAAGGAATAAGATTCTTAATACATTTTGAACCAAGGGAGATAAATAAGAGTTATGCTGAGTTAGATCCATGATAGCTCGAATTACCCTTCAGAATCAGATTGATCAATCCAAAGCCTATTATGTCCATGATCCACAGCCAGTTTCATCCCTTGATAAACAGCCATTGCTTCAGCGAAGACAACTCCTAAATCATGCTGGCAAGCCAAGGACGCAGCTAACACCACCTCTCCTTCGTTATCTCTGATTACAGCACTAAGACGCCATCCATAACTAACAACTGCAGAATCCACGTTTAATTTAAGAGAATGAGCATGTGGTGGCTTCCACCTTTTTTCGAGAGGGGGAGGATGAGCTGATGAATCCGCTAACAACGGAGCCCGCGCCTCCTGAAACTCTCGGAGCTCCTCCAACGCTACAGCTGCCGTGGACCGCTCCTCCACCATATTTTTTTCGAAGCAAAACAGGTTAATTACGAGCCCTCCCAACATCATAGCAAAGCGCGCAAACCATTTCAGAAAATTCCACAGGGGAAGAAAAAATCGTTTCTCTAAGCCAAGAGACAAAATTACCAGCTACCATAGTATCCCAAGCTACCCCAAGAGCTGAGCCAAACCAGAAATTCTTGCTCCAATAGCAATCTTAAACAACATGGTCAATGCTCCTCCTTACCCTCACAGCGCGGACACCATAACACACATGGCCCTCCTCTATTCCAAAGCCTGTGCCTAGCTAGTAGGGACAGCATGTTACGTTGCAGCACACGCCAGATAAAATGCGCTTGGCGTGGTTATATGTTTAGCTTCCATAATTTCTGCCATATACAAGAATGTTGCACCTCTGAGACACCAGGACTCTCTAACCTTTCCCAATCCTTGATACATCGATAGGCAGATTTAACAGTAAAATTACCATCATCTATTGCAGCCCAAACTAAAGCATCACCTCCCTCTATATTTAGCAGTGGAAGCCGTAAAATCTGGTTCGCTTCAAAAGGTAGGAAGCTTGAGCGAACCAAAGACTCATTCCATGCCTGGGCCTCTCGATCCACCAACTGCGCCACATGAGTAAATTCACAAACAGCAGGCTGTGGCGTCCATATTTTGTGTCCTGATTGCGCCGGTAGCCATTGATCCTCCCACACCCGAATCTGATAGCCATCCCCTACCCTCCAGAAACTCCTCCTCTTCACAACCCAACTTGCCTGTTGAATATTCCTCCAAGTATAGCTCGCCATGTGGCCCGGAGATGCATTGATAAAATGAGACCTCGGATAGTATCTTGCTTTTAAGGCTCGTGCGACTAAAGAATCAGGATATTGAGCCAACCGCCATCCCTGCTTAGCCAATAACGCATCATTACTAAAACATATTACAATTAATTTGATTTATATTTCACAAACCGGAAGAAACTCTGGATGGCCAAATTCCCAAATAAAATCAAGAACTTCACTTATAGAAAGTAGGGTTGGCAACGGGCATGTGGGTGCGGGTCTGACCATTCTCACACTCGAACCCGAACTTAACATCCGAACCCAAACCCAAACTCAATATGGGTGCAAAAGTTAAACCCAAACCCTTGGGTTTCGAGTTACCCAAAACCCAATGTAAGCACCAAACCCGTAAAAAACTCAAAACCCGACCCGGAAACAACATGAACATAAGCTGATTAAACATCATCATCTTTTCAATAAAAAGGAAAAAATATAGTTCATGAACATAAACTGATAAAGAACATAATTCATAGATTTTTTCCGTTAAAGAAAACCCTACTTAGTAACTTTAATAATAACTATAAGGGTTGGTAATTATATGCCTAAGGCTTCGGCTTTGAGTTTGGGTTTGGGTGCGGGTTTAATCAATCCCACACCCGAACCCAAACAAATTTTAAAATTCGGGTGAAACCCAAAACCATTTTCCTTGTAATTGTTTTTTGAAAGATTTCCTTGTAATTTATATAATAAAATTAAAAAATTAATATGATTTTTTTATTAATTTTTAGATTATAAATTATGCTAGTTCAATTATGTTTCAAAAATTCAAGTAAATGGTTTTAATTGCTTTATATTTAAGGAAATGATTTTTTTTACAATGAGTGAAATAAAAAGCTAACATGAGAACAAGTCTCTCATGAAAGACTTGCATATTTTCCAAGTGGCTGGTGACATCGTTGAGCTCCTGCAACGTAATTGGGTTGTTTCGCTTGTTTGGATTCCACGGGATTGCAATGCTGCTGCTGATTGCATGGCAAAAGTGGCTTCGTTTCTGGATAAAACAGAACCTCAAACACTAGTTGTGCCGTTTTTTGAGTTGGAGCCTCACTTTATTGTACTTAGTTGCTTTTGTTAGTTTTCCGATGAAGCAAAAATGAAAGAAATGTAAAAACACACCAAACCCCTCCTTAGAAGGCCGAACTAGAGAATGAGTCTCATTAAAACCTTACTAGAAAAACCCTTTGAGAAAAATTTAGTGAAGGAGAAAGATAACTGAAAGTATTATTTATTAATCAGATAACTTATTTGAATAGTAAATTAAATATATTGAGAATTAGGACTCATATGAATTTGGGTAAAACTTAAGTACAGTACCATTGGTGTTGTTGGTACTATTCTTCAATTAAAAAATGACACCTGGAATTGCACTTAATTTCTCTTTGGAACCAATCCTGAAACTTCAACACGTCTTCCTTCCCTCTTCCTCCAACCTCTCCAACCTTCCATCTGCCTACCACCTCGCACAACATGCGTCTTTCCTTGTACCCGCAGATGTCAATTGAAGCTGCTGGCCCAGATTACGACATGGACGACCATGAAAAGAGCACGAGATCTTAAATTTTAGCAGCCTCAGCAACAACCATGGTGGATTACAAAACCAATTATACAAAATCACCCTACTTCATTGCAATTTCTTCAAATGAAAGCCCTCTATTTTTATCATTGTTGTTGAGATTCCAGATATTTACTTCTTCAGACGAATGTTTATTCAATCCCTAATATTGTAACTCCAGAATCTGAGAAGATAAGTTTCAAACCCTCTTTCATAGGTTTATGGCACTGGATTCCCAATGTTCTTGTCTTTAAAAATTAAGGAAAAGCCATCACAAGTTATAAGAGAGGAGATATACTCCAATTTTCGGTGGAAACATGGTTACAGAGGAAAGGCGGAAGTAGATTTTGTGTGGGAGAAAAGAATTGATTTGAAAAGTTAATTGTGTGGGGCTTGATGAGGCGAGGTGTCATTTATGATTGAAGAACAGCAGCAACAACACAAATGAAACTGCACTTAAGTTTCCCTATGAATTTATTTGGTGCATACTTGGGTGCCCACAAATTTAAATGACTGTAGGTTACAGGAGTGAAGTGTACCAATAATCATTTTCTATTTAATATGACATGGATAAGTAAAAGCTGACTAGATTATTTTTTATGCTATTTACGTTATCACCCTAGTTGAATTTTAATTTGCTAAATATGCTCCACGTTTTTAATAATTACCTCCATAAATTAAGTTTTTAACCACAATTTTTTTAGATAAGTCAGGGTGCCACCCATACATAGTACACAAATGTCAAAGAAAATACAAACCTAAACAAATCAAACCCATAAGCCTTATGTGAGTTGCGCATACTTCCTCTTCTTCACCACTACCCATTACCCAGGAACATCATTTTCTCCAACCCAACCTAAACAAATCAAACCCAAAACACTTATGATCTTCATCTTCTACCTCTATCATCTTCATCATCTTAACTCAGAAAAAAGACTCATTTAACTGGAAATATTTTTCAGATTGTGGAAACAAAACACAAATTATATATATTCAAAATAAAAGCATGGAACACTCGATTCTTAAATTTCTATACTACATTGTCACTAAATCCTCGTTGTAATGTCCTTTTAACATAATCGAATATTGTTATAATGGTAATTGTTTGGGCATTGTAGAAGATAAAAACAAATCAGATTCATAATATTAGAGAAACAAATCAAAACAATCTGATCCTCGTTCGAAGCCCATTTATTCCTAACATATTCAGAGAAACAAATCAAAACAATTTTGGCGAGTATCATCAGCCACCACCCCGATTCTCTCCTCTGAACCAGCACTTTCAAATCCCCATCTCAAAAATCTCTACCACTTTCGATTCTCCTCTCTGAACCAATGCCCCAGTGTAGACAAAGTGAGGGAAAGAGAGACAGAGCAACGAAAGATTGGGAGAAGAGGCGAGATCGAGAGCGAGAGGTTTCTGGATCCACCGCTGATACCATTGTGAGACACCAGTCCTGGTCTCATCGCTCACCGTCACGAGCCCAGCCGCGCAGCGCCGCCTCCTTCGATTTCCCCTCGATCTCGTCCCTCACCCTCTCCCAACCCAGATATGATACCATATCCGGTCACAGCCCAGATTTTTGGTACAAGTGTGGAGAGAGGAAGTGGCTCAGAATTTCTCTTCCCATCTCATCAACACCACCACCACCGCCAATGGCCAATGCACCCGTGGGTGACTCATTCGTCCTCGCCGCCGAGAAGCGTCGCCGTGCCGACGATGCAGACGGCGGAGAAGTCGCCCCAAAGAAGCTGATACCATCGTAATGAACAGATGTGAAAGAATGTCTCAAAAAATTAACATGTTTATATTTTTTTCGCCTGATAGAAGGACTAAATTCCTAACAAACATAAGTTTTGGGGTTGGTTTATAATTACAATAAATTTATTGGGTTGATTCAGAGTTTTAAAAAGTCCACAATTTAATTTAGCAATAAATCCATGTGTAATTATCGTACCGGTACATGTCACTCCTGTAATTAACCCACAATTTTTTTTGCTTGTACCAGAGGAAATGCCAATTTATTTATTTGCCAAACCCTCTATCATTGTGCATCTTCTGTGCTAGAAGGTGCTAATTTAGTTTGTCAATTTATTTTCCTTATGTAACCAAAAAAAAATATTGAGAATATGTTTTATGAGAAAATAAATATAATTTATTTGAATTAGTCAATGATGATCGTTGTTTTATTACACAAATTATGACTAATATGTATATATTTATATATTGATGTCTTTTGAGGAAGAAAATTATTTGTATTAAATTCTATCTCAATATGTCAATTAATTAATCCGAATTTGAACTCGAAAAGATATTAATAAATTACATAATTGAAAATTTTATAAAATAATAATGAGTTTTCAAATTTCAAATGTAATTGAGAAATATTTTATAAAAAGGTAAGAAGTTATGAAAATATATTAATATTAATTTGATTTATAATTATTTTCTTACAAATGATAATGGTAATGATAATAATATATCATGGATTTAAAAAAAATTATGATTGGAGGAAATGAATCTAAAATTTTATTCATCATTAAATAATAACATCTAATTTTGAAATGATTTAAAACTTTACTCAATAATATCAACAAAAATAAAATTAATCGTTGTGTTTCTTTTAGGGGAGAAATAGATTTGTTGATAATATCATATAAGAATAAGATAAATATGAATATAAATATATATTATAAATTTATTTAATAATTTTTATTCTAAGAGGATTAATTATATAATTGAATATTATTTACTATATATTTTAAAATTAAATACATTTAGTCGAGATTTAGAATCTATTTTATGTGCAAATAAATGTAATTTTTTTGAAATAAATAAATGTAATTTATTAATATGATTGTTATTTGATGAGAAGGAAAATTAAGTGTAGCTTCATTAATTAAGCTATATTAATTTGACTTTAAAAACTTTATTAAGTTAATAATTTAAACATTTATAAACTAAATAATGAGTTTTTTAAATTTCAAATGAGACTAGTGTCTAAGTGAAAAAGTTTTGATTCATTATATAAAAGGTAAGAAATTATTAAAATGTTTTATAATTAATTTGGTTTATAGTTTGAGAATTTTTTTTAACAGTGGGAAGTAGATATTTATTCATTAAAAAGAGCAGATTGTTTTTTTTTTTTTGAAGGGAAAAAGAGCGGATTGTTGAAAATAAAAATGGTATGATAATAGTATAGTTTGCTTTGATGAAATTATTTTTTTAATATCTAATTTTGAAATAATTTAGAACTATCTTAATAATACCAAGCGGGGATCCTTCAGGAGATCTATGGGCTGGTTGATAGGTGCTGGCGAGTGGAATTTTGCTGGATACCAAGGGAGATTAATGGTGCTGCTGATTGGATGGCCAATCAAGGTGTAAGAAGCAGGTGGAAAGGAACTCTGTTTGTTGATTCTCCATATCAAGAGCTTGAAGTACTTGTGCTTCAAGATAAGTTAGGAGTGCTTTAGTTTTGTTTCTGTTTTGTTCATTTCCGATGTATCAAAAAAAAAACATAATTAAAATACTTTCTCTTTTAGCTGTAAAAAATGAATATCGAGTTATTAGTCATATAATATAAAAATGAGATAAGATATGAATATAAATAATATCACTAATTTATTCAATAATTTATATATTATTGAATAATATATAAATTATCTAATTTATATAATTATTAAGGAGATTATCTCATTCAACCATTTAATTGTCTAATTTTAAATGCTTTCATTTTTAAGGAGATTATTTAATTTTTTTTACTATTTAATAATATTTATTAATTATTATACTTTAAATCTGTATTTATTTAATCGATATTTAGGAATTTTGATAGGAATGAATTTCAGATTTTGACACAACATTGAAAATAATTTAACAAAATCATTTATTGGTTTCAAAAAAAAAATCATTTGTTTTTTTTAGAACAAAGAAAAATATATTGATCATAAAATAGGTCATGAGAACAATCCTCTCATGTAGATATAAAATTAGTCAAGACGGAAAAGCCCAAAATGGCCCCAAAAGCCCCAAGTTCTATTTTAGATACAAGAGCGACTCATGAGAGAGCCTCATTAAAAAAACAAAATCATTTATTAAATTGATTATAGGTATTCATAAAAAAAATAAAAAACCAATAGTTTTAGTAGCTGGAAGATCAACGAGCTCTACATTACCCTACATCGTAATTGTGAAAAATCCATTTAATTAATTTGTTGGTTGATATATGGAAAATGTAAATTAAAAAGGAAATTAAATTCAAATTCAAGAGATATGTGAAATGAATATTTTTTTTTTGAAAACTTGAAATGAATTAATTATTAAAATAGAAATTTTGAAATCTTTTCCATTTTCTTGATCAAATTATCTAGAATTAGTTAAATTACTTAAGATGGGAAAAGGAATATAGAAGACTGGGAGGGAGAGATTTTGCTATCATTTCACGTTCAACGCATGTGTTAGGAATGTAGATAGATATGAATTTCGAAATTTGTCACAACATTTAAAAGAATTTAACAAAATTATTAACTTTTTTGACGGAACAAAATCATTTACGAGGTTATCGGAATCACTTAAGATAAATATTGAATAAGATCATTTTTAGCTGAAATGACTTAATAATATTTTGACATTTATTTTAGAAATTATTTTACATTAAAAAAATTAATTTTTTTTGTCTTGACTACAATATTCTCACAGTCGATAAATCAATTTTTCAAAATTTTTTTCTATTCACAAGAGTTCAAGAGCTATAAGTCAAACCATTAATCACTTATTTAAGGGAAGAATTGAAGTGTCTAATCATTATGTCAATCACTTGATTAAAAATTATGTATTCAATTATTGTATTTCAATAATTATTTTAATTTAGTAAATATAAACTTTTGTGACAAGAAAATAAGATAATGGAAGGTCTCATGGTTAGAAAGAAAGGGTAAATTTGGGAAATTGAAAGATAGTCAAAAAGTTAATATATCAATTAATATTTAATAGTGATCAATACATAAGCTGCAACGTGTGAGAACTATATTTAAAAAAAAAAAAAAAAAAACGTGTGAGAACTAGGAGATTCGAAGGATCCTTCAGAGGATATATTCGGAGGAAAGATCATTTTCCTAGTTGAATATTAAAGCGATTAATGTTTCAAAAAAAAATATTAAAGCGTTTAATTTTTCTGGTTGAATAATAAAATATATGGACAATTTAAATAAGAAAGAAAATTAAATGCATTTATGAATATTAAAGTGTTTAATTTTATTGGTTGAATAATAAAATATATGGACAAGTTAAATAAGAAAGAAAATTAAATGCATTTAAGAATATTAAAGTGTTTAATTTTTTTGGTTGAATAATAAAATACATGGACAAGTTAAATAAGAAAGAAAATACGTTCAAAAAAAATTAGAAAGAAAATTATCATTCCACTTGTTACCAAAAGAAAAAAATAAGAGAGAAAATTAAATGCATTTAAGATGAGATAAAGGGAAATAAATTAAATAGTAAAATATAAAATTTGAAATATTTCCGTTTTTTTGGATAACATGAAAACAATCTACGCCCTAATATAAGATTGCCTTGCACTCTCTCTTTCTTCATTCTGCAGTAAAGCAATACCTTAGAGTATTCCTATAGAAAAGGCTTGCTGCAATTCCAATACATAGTCATATGGCACCAAGCATAGACAAGTTTAGCTCATTGCCTCACTCTTTACTCTCCATGATTGTTTCCTTGATACCGTTCAAGGAAGCGGTAAGAACCTCAATCCTCTCTAAAAGTTGGATAGACATTTTTAAGTATACATCCAACATAGAATTTGATGAAGTATTTTTTGTGAAAATGGTCAAACTTATCAGATCAAACAAACCCAAAAAGAGGCTTTTCTTGAGTTTGTGTTGCTTTGGATTGCTAATCACACAAAAACTGGTGTAGATAAGTTCTCTTTGAGATTATCATTGCCTGGAAAAGTTAAGAGAGTTGTGAGGGAGTGCATTACCTTTGCCACAAAACATGGGGTGAAGGAGTTGGAGTTGGACTTTTCTGATCTAACATTGGATTGCTATTTCACTACTAATTATATTAAGCATGAGGCCTTGTTTGAATTGCCAGCACATGTTTATGGCCACACTTGCCTTGAATCTTTGAAGTTGTTTTCATGCAATTTTGTTGAGGCTGAGTTGCTTAACTTTCATGCACTCAAAGAAATTTCTTTGGGTTGGATGGAAGTAAAACTCATTACTATTAAGACCTTGTTGTTAAATTGTGAGGCACTTGACAGCTTAAGTCTCAAGAGGTGTTGGAATTCAGATGACTTTGATTTACTGGAGGAGAACTTAAGATTGAGAAAGTTGGTCGTGGACAGATGCATGTTTGGACCTAATAGTCGTTATTTTATAGTCAATGCTCCAAACTTAAGATATTTCTATTATTCTGGGTTGAATAATAACTTTTTGGTAATGGACATACGTTCCCTTGTGATGGAAGAGGAAATTCTTGACTTCTGCGTCGAGTTCGAAGGACATGCTCTATTTCTCTACAAACTAGTGCAGAATCATATCTCTGGTGGTAGTACTTTAGCTGTGTGTAATTACTTCCTTCAGGTATGTTTTATCTCCTTTTTCTTTTATATAGATATTTTTCAGTTTAGCTTTACAATAGGTAGTAATAAGAAAATTATATATATATATATATATGTGTAATATTTGTGTATTTATAGTTTAACATTTTGCATTAATTTGATATGTAAAGGTTGTTCCTACTGGAGGCTGCTTGCTTAGAATGCCACATAGCTCAAATGTGAGAAGTATGACAATGAAGACCTCTTTGGATCAAAATGAGTTTTTAGGAATCACGTTCTTACTTAACAGTTGCTCTGAATTAGAGCACCTCACTATTGAATTGGGTCTCCCAAAAAAAATATTTGGTGAGTATTGCATTCATATAATAGATTTGTTTTCCTATATGTATGTCGGGTAAGAGCAAGAAAAAAATAATGGAAAATGGGTGGATGAGAAAATTTAATATATTAAGAAAAATCAATAATGTATAATTGGGGAAGATGATACAAAAATTTTAAGCGGAACAACTATAATATTTTTATACTATTTTGTTAAAAACCCTCATGCAAACTGATTGTTCCTTTTTGTGTTTAATTGGTTCCATTCCTTTGAGTGGGCTTAGTAGCCAACTTTTTTTTTTCATGTTGTAGGATTATGAGTTACCAGACGACTTTAACCTTGAGAGATTTTGGACTGATCATGCAAGAGCTTATTGTTGCTTGGTATACACTCTTAGAGAGGTGGAGATTAAGGGCTTTAAAGGATCAATGAACGAGATTCGTGTGCTTACTTATTTCATCACTATGGGGAGAGTCTTGAGAAAGATGACTATCAATATATTGAAAGATGATGCGAGGTTGGAGTCATACCACCGTAATATGGCAAGATGGTTAATTTCAAGTGTTCAAATAGCTTCAACAGAATTAGAGATTTCAATTTGTTAACATAAACTTAAGTATGGTCCCTTGGCACACTCAGTGATCCTTTGGGCTGTGGCTGTCAGCATTTTGAGCTATTTGAATCCTGTGCTGTTTATGTGGTAGCTGGCATATTATTTTGTGTTGAATCCTGTGATGTTGGCTAGCCAGTTTTGCTTCGCTTGCTTCTTTTATGTGGCAGCGGGGTTGTGTCTCTTTACTTCTGCAATAGTCTGTTTCTTGTATTCTGTATTTTCTTCCTTTCTTTTAGTTTCCCTTTGCCTGTAAGTCATTGCTGTGCTTGACTTTCCTTGGCAGCTATGTTCTCTTCATGAGTTTTTGGACTCATGTTTCTTATCTATTAATAGAGTGTTTAGTTTTCAAAAATAATAAAAAAAGTATTTAAATGCATTTAAATGTTTTTGGTAAGGTGGGTGTTTTTTGTGGGTTGTCGATCGGTGTCTTTATCTTCCTCCCCGTTTGTGGGATTGTATGCATCTTTTCATTATCAATAAATCCTTTTTTTCTTGAAAAAAAAAATATGTTTGAGCATAAATATTATCGAATTAAAAGTCTTAACCCCCAACGAATTGAACAACCACTACAGCCTTCAGGACATCATCACGGGCAATGAAAGATTTCAAATCCACCACAAAATGACAAAACAAAGCACGCATTGAATCTTGTATCTAACTCACGTAAATAACAAATTAAAACAAAATTATATATCACACTTAATTTATACAAACAATATTCTATACACTACAAATACATACCGCAGTTGAAAGGAGTAATTAACCCTTCATATCAAGTTCTATAACATTATATTTGAATTTTTCTAGCTTGTTCTCATAGTCCCGCTCACAACCGACAGCACACATCAATCCAATGAAATCTATAAAATAATGAAATGATACACGTACGACAAATATTTATTAAAGAAAACATTAATCCCATGAATTATAAATCAAATTATTCGCAAGTGTCCAGTTTTGTGAATGAGACAAAACGAAAACCAATTTTAAGAATGTTTGAAAGATGACAGGCCTAGCAATGGTCTCATTCTCTAAATTAAGATGACATGATCAATGTCTTTGTAGTTCTAATTTGTCCACCATTTGCATCAACGTCAAAATAGTGAAAGTCATAAACACGCCCCTCAGTAAGTTCTCATATAAATCTTTAAAGGATAGAATTCCTGACAGATGGTTGAATCGTGTCTCCCGGATCGATCACCCAATAAGAAAATATTAGTTAACACTTAACATCAGTTAACAAATATAAGAAACAGAGAAATAATTTAGAAGCAAAAATATGATGAATCACAAACATTTTAACCACAAGAAGAACTATCTCAAGGAGGCACAAGACATTTTTGTCCTACACCAATGTTCGAAAAATGTTGCCTAATTCAAGAAAATCGTTTCGATTTTGAAACTTGGAATCTCCAACAATTGAATAACTCTAATTGCTCTCAATTTCCATGGGTCTTTTACTGTGTGGGAATGTTGGCTACATCATCCTTCCTCTTGGGTTTCCAAGTTTGCACAGGGGAAAGACCAACTTGAGCTTGACTTCTTACCGATGTTTGCTCCCTCCGCCGTGGGTACTTCACCGTGCTTAAACAAATAGTAACTCTGTTCAGCAAAGAGACATCAAGAGAATTGATGGCTGACTTAGCTTCATTCTCATGTCTGAAATGAACAAAGCCAAACTTGGTTTTTCTATTCCATTTCCTAAGGCGTTGGACAAACACCCTTTCTATGGCTCCAAATTTGCTGAAAAGCCTTTTAATAATGTGGTAAGAAGTAGAGTCAGGTAACCCATCCACAAAAATAGAGCTCATATCTGATGCTGGTGGGGGGGCTTCCCACGCCACCGACACTTGAGTGCCCATACTCCGGCTTGCCCTTCTGCTCCATAATCGGTGCTTTTGAGGACCAGCTGTGCCATTCGTTCTCCATCCTTCATAGCCTCTCACCGGTGCTTTGCCAGTATCAACAAACCAGTGTTTTTTGTCTAGAGAGTAGTGGGATACATAGAAAATATACAAGTATTAAAAACTAGTTAAAAAATAGTTAATTGAGAAATCTATTTCCTATTTTAACGAGAAAAAAGTTTGAAGTTTTAAATAATAGTCTATGTTATTTACTTATAACCTTTCATTAATGATACTATTAATTAATTTTTAATGAATTTATAAATTTTCACACATATAATAACTAAAATATAGAATAATTAAATTAGTTAAATATTAATTATAACCACAAAATTTAAAATTTAATAAAATGAAATTAATATATTTTAATATATAACAAATATGAAAAGTATTGAAATGATATAGTTAGGGTATGTTTGGTTTGAGAAAACGTTTTCTATTTTCATTTTCATTTTTCATTTTCTGAAAACAGTTTTCATTTTTAAATTTTTAAGATGTAGAAAATGTGTTTGTTTTGAATTTCTATTTTCTATTTTCAAAAACTAAAAATATTGGAAACATGTTTGATTTAACTATTTTTAATATAAAATTAATAATTATTGTTTTAAATACATTTAAAACAAAGAACAATAGTCTCGGGTTCCTTAAACATCTAGTTCAAGATTCGATATTTGAGCGGTGCGTATGGGAAATCTTCTGTTTAAAGAGACGTATTCACTTAACGTGATCTCATAAACTCAGAGGATTACTCTCATAGTTATCGATAATATTTTTTGGTATAAACATCCGGTACCATGTCACTCTTTGAATGCTGCCAGAATCTTAAGACTATTCATCCCTCCCTATAGTGTATTGTGTGGGAGTCGAACCAGAGAGCTCTTCCCACACGTACACTCAGTCAGCGTTACCAACTGAGCTACCTCTCTTGGGTAGCTACCGATAATATATAGAATACATTGGAAAACCAAAAAATAATATACATTTAATACAAATTAGTAATAAAAATAAACTTATATCTCATTAATGAATAGTTTATGAAATAAAAAATATAATATAAAATAATATATGTGTTCATTTAGCAAGTGCCCTGGAACTATACGTACCCAAAAAAAAATGGAACGTACAAAGAAATGGAAGAGAGAGAAAGAGTAATGAGAAGGGGGCGGGTGCAATCAGATAACCAAAAAAGGAAATAGTTACGAAAAAGAAAAAGAATTTAATGGGTATACACTGTCAGTGTAAACTTTGTTTACACAGTCGCCCAATTGAATTCCGCCACATCAACAAATATATTCTTGTTTTAATTAAAATTTAAGATGAAAGATATTATTTCACTTATATGGCATGTTGTGATTGGTTGTCAGTGTAAAACAGTTTTACACTGACAGTGCATATCCATTAAACTCAAAGAAAAAACTTCACCATATTAACAAGTTTGCTACCGCGTTTTCTAAAAGTCTGAAAACGTAGAAAACGTTGTTTTTTTATTTTCAAAATTGGGGCCATTTCCAGCACCATTTTCTCTGAAAACATTTTCTTTTTTCTGAGCAAACACATTTTCAATTTTATTTTCAATTTTTAGTGAAAATGAAAACAGGAAACGTAAAAACCAAACCGGCCCTTAGTTAACAATTCTATTTCGTTGCCGTGAATCTCCCCTAATAGTCAAACATTGATTGCAATTTAAAAACAAAATTGATTGTAAAACCTCTCACATATATAATAGCTATAAAATTAAATATTAAAATTAGTTAAATATTAGTTATCATCACAGCTATTCCAAAACTATAAAATTAAATTAATTTATAATTTTATACATAGAAAATATACAAAGTATTAAAAACAAGTTAAAATAGTTAATTGAGAAATCCATTTCCTATATTAACGAGACAAAAGGTTGAAGTTTTAAATGATAGTATATGTTATTTACTTATAACCTTTCATAAATGATAATATTAATTAATTTCTAATGAATTTATAATCTTTCACACATATAATAACTAAAATATTGAATAATCAAATTAGTTAAATATTAATTATAACCACAAAATTTCAAAATTAATATATTTTAATATATAACAAATATGCAAAGTAATGAAATGAAATAGTTAATTAACAATTCTATTTTGTTGCCCTGAATCTCCCGTGAATGTCACTCAATTCTGGTAAAGGTCTATAGTCCAAAAAATTAATAACCTTAATAAAATTTCTAGCAATTGAAGTTCTCTGAAATTTTAAAATACTAACAAAATAAAATCTCTAAATCTTTTGAGGCCTTTTGAGACACTAACATATCTATCATATCACGACTATAAGAATTCAAACTCCCATCTTGATTGACAACATCATCCTTTGATATGTTAATAGTCATCTTTCTCAAGACTCTTCCATTAGTAATGAAATAAGTAATCACACGAATTTCATTCATTGATCCTTTGAAGCCCTTAATCTCCACCTCCCTAAGAGTATATACCATGCAATTATAAGCCTTTGCATGATCAGTCCAAAACCTCTCGAGGTTAAAGTTGTCAGGCAAATCATAATCCTACAACATATGAATAGTAAAAAGTTAGCTGCTAAAGCGTGCAGATAAAGGGATGGAACCAGTTAAACACAAAAAGAGATAATACGTTTGCACGAGTTTTTTTTTAATAAAATAGTATTAAAATGTTATATTTTTTCCGCTTAAAATTTTTGTATCATCTTCCAAAATTACACATTATTGATTTTACTTAATATATTAAATTTCGCTTGCACCCATTTTCCATTGTTTTTTTCTTGCTTTCGCTCAACAAACATATGGAAAAAATTCAATTATATGGATTTAATACTCACCATATATTTTTTTGGGAGGTCCAATTTGATAGTGAGATACTCTAATTCAGGACAACTATTAAGTAAGAACGTGATTCCTAGAAACTCATTTTGATCCAAAGAAGTCTTCATTGTCAAACTTCTTACATTTGAGCTCTGTGGCATCCAGAGCAGGCAACCTCCAGTGGGAACAACCTTTACATATCAAATTAATACAAAATGTTAAACTATGATTTTTTTGCTAAATTTAAAAGTAGCTATATAACATAGATACCTTTATATATAATTTTCTTGCTAAACTTTACAGTAGCTATATAACAGAAAAATGAGATAGAACATACCTGAAGAAAGTAATTACTCACAGTTAAAGTACTACCGCCAGAGATATCTTCCTCTAGTTTGTAGAGAAATAGAGTATGTCCTTCGAACTCAATGTAGAAGTCGAGAACTTCCTCTTCCATCGCAAGAGAACGTATGTCCATGACCAAAAAGTTATCATTCAACCCGGAATAATAAAAATATCTTAATTTTGGAGCATTGACTGTAAAATAACGGCTATTAGATCTAAACATGCATCTGTCGACGACTAACTTTTCCAACCTTAGGTTCTCCTCCCATAAATCAAAGTCATCTGAGTTCCAACACCTCTTGAGACTTAAACTCTCAAGGGCCTCACAATTTGACAACAATGCCTTAATAGTAATGAGTTTTACTTTCATCCAACCCAAAGAAATTTCTTTGAGTGCATGAAAGTTAAACAACTCAGCCTCAACAAAGCGTCATGAAAACAACTTCAAAGATTCAAGACAAGTGTGACCATAAACATGTGCTGGCAATTCAAACAATGCCTCATGCTCAAAAAAATTGCTAGTAAAATAACAATCCATTGTTGGATCAGAAAAGTCCAACTCCAACTCCTTCACCCCGTGTTTTGTGGCAAAGGTAATGTACTCCCTGACAACTCGCTTAGCATCCTGAGGCAATGATAATCTCAAAGAGAATTTATCCACCACAGTTTTTGTGTGATTAGAAATCCAAAGCAACACAAATTTCAGAAAAGCTTTTCTTTGGACTTGTCTGATTTGATAAGTTTGACCATCTTTCACAAAAGACATCTCATCAAACTCTATGTTGGATGTATACTTAAAAATGTCTGTCCAACTTTTAGAGAGGATTGAAGTTCTTACCGCTTCTTTGAAAGGTATCAAAGAAACAATAGCATAAAGCAAAGAGTGAGGCAATGAACTAAACTTATCGATGCTAGGGGCCATGACTATGGTATTGAAATTGCAGCAAACCCTTTGGTAATCAACTTTATTTTTAGAACGAAGTAAAAAAATGTTTGCAACCTCATCCATATATACAGATATATATAAAAAGTAAAGTTTTTTTTTTTGAAAGGGATATAAAAAGTAAAGTTGATTTCACATATATAATAGTTATAAAATTAAATTTTAAAATTAGTTAAATATTAATTATCATCACAGCTATTCCAAAAAACAATAAAATTAAATTCATTTATAATTTTATATATAGAAAATATACAAGTATTAAAAACTAGTTAAAATAGTTAATTGAGAAATCTATTTCCTATAATTTAATGAGAAAAAAGTTTGAAGTTTTAAATAATAGTCTATGTTGTTTACTTATAACCTTTCATTAATGATAATATAAATTAATTTTTAATGAATTTATAATTTTTCACACATATAATAACTAAGATATAGAATAATTAAATTAGTTAAATATTAATTATAACCACAAAATTAAAAAATTAATAAAATGAAATTAATAAATTTTAATTTATAACAAATATGCAAAGTATTGAAATGAAATAGTTTGTTAACAATTCTATTTCGTTGCCTTGAATCTCCCCTATTGGTCAAACATTGATTGCAATTTAAAAAGAAAATTGATTGTAAAACCTCTCACATATATAATAGTTATAAAATTAAATTTTAAAATTAGTTAAATATTAATTATCATCACAGCTATTCCAAAACTATAAAAATAAATTAATTTATAATTTTACACATAGAAAATATACAAGTATTAAAATCTAGTTAAAATAGTTAATTGAGAAATCTATTTCCTATTTTAACGAGAAAAAAGTTTGAAGTTTTAAATAATTGTCTATGTTATTTACTTATAAACTTTCATTAATGATAATATTAATTAATTTTTAATGAATTTATAATTTTTTCACACATATAATAACTAAAGTATAGAATAATTAAATTAGTTAAATATTAATTATAATCACAAAATTTACAAATTAAAAAAATGAAATTAATATATTTTAATATATAACAAATATGCAAAGTATTGAAATGAAATAGTTAGTTAACAATTCTATTTTGTTGCCTTGAATCTCCCCTATTGGTCAAACATTGATTGCAATTTAAAAAGAAAATTGATTGTAAAACCTCTCACATATATAATAGTTATAAAATTAAATTTTAAAATTATTTAAATATTAATTATCATCACAGCTATTCCAAAACTATAAAAATAAATTAATTTATAATTTTAGACATAGAAAATATACAAGTATTAAAATCTAGTTAAATAGTTAATTGAGAAATCTATTTCCTATTTTAACGAGAAAAAGAATTTGAAGTTTTAAATAATTTTCTATGTTATTTACTTATAACCTTTCATTAATGATAATATTAATTAATATTTAATGAATTTATAATTTTTTCACACATATAATAACTAAAATATAGAATAATTAAATTAGTTAAATATTAATTATAACCACAAAATTTAAAAATTAATAAAATGAAATTAATATATTTTAATATATAACAAGAGTTTAATGGATATGCACTGACAGTGTAAAATAGTTTTACACAGACATCCAATTGAATTCCGCCAAATCAAAAAATATCTTATTCTTTTAATTAAAATTAAAGTCAACTGTAATTATCTCTCCTATGTGGCATGCTTTGATTGGATGACTGTGTAAAACTATTTTACACTGTCAGTGCATATCCATTAAACTCATATAACAAATATGAAAAGTATTGAAATGAAATAGTTAGTTAACAATTCTATTTCGTTGCCTTGAATCTCCCCTATTGGTCAAACATTGATTGCAATTTAAAAAGAAAATTGATTGTAAAACCTCTCACATATATAATAGTTATAAAATTAAATTTAAAAATTAGTTAAATATTTATTATCGTCACAGCTATTCCAAAACTATAAAAATAAATAAATTTATAATTTTACACATAGAAAATGTACAAGTATTAAAATCTAGTTAAAATAGTTAACTGAGAAATCTATTTCCTATTTTAACGAGAAAAAAAGTTTGAAGTTTTAAATAATTGTCTGTGTTATTTACTTATAACCTTTCATTAATGATAATATTAATTAATTTTTAATGAATTTATAATTTTTCACACATATAATAACTAAAGTATAGAATAATTAAATTAGTTAAATATAAATTATAACCACAAACTTTAAAAATTAATAAAATGAAATTAATATATTTTAATATATAACAAATATGCAAAGTATTGAAATGAAATAGTTAGTTAACAATTCTATTTCGTTGCCTTGAATCTCCCCTATTGGGCAAACATCGATTTGCAATTTAAAAAGAAAATTGATTGTAAAACCTCTCACATATATAATAGTTATAAAATTAAATTTTAAAATTAGTTAAATATTAATTATCATCACAGATATTCCAAAACTATAAAAATAAATTAATTTATAATTTTACACATAGAAAATGTACAAGTATTAAAATCTAGTTAAAATAGTTAACTGAGAAATCTATTTCCTATTTTAACGAGAAAAAAGTTTGAAGTTTTAAATAATTGTCTATGTTATTTACTTATAACCTTTCATTAATGATAATATTAATTAATTTTTAATGAATTTATAATTTTTCACACATATATTAACTAAAATATAGAATATTTTTTTTTTGAGAACAAAAGATGCATATTATTGATAACAAGATCTATGAGAACAACCCTCTCATAGGGGGCAAGAACATAGATAGATAGACCACAAAATACTTACATAAGTTCTTGTAAACATTTGTATAAGTGTTTGTTATAAGATAAGCTGTTTTAAGCGGGACCTAAGTATAGTCCACAAATATGTTTGGCAAAATCACATTGATATGCATTTGAATATGATGTTAAGTCTCAAACCAAGGTTTGAGTAAAAGCAAGAAAACGTTGCTTTTCTATTAGATCAAACTATGGTTGCCCCTATGATGTTCACTTACTCATACCAAGTTGTGCCTATCTATTCCTATGTATGATTGTGTTGGTGTTCCTCTTTGTGGCTAGAAGGAGCTTAAAAAGAAAGGCATGCCATGTATTCTTAAAATGCACTATATGGATAGAATAGAAAGAAACTGATCTTATTCGTGAATGAGAAAGGACACTTCTTAGCTTTGATTATTTCGTTTTTTCCCAGCTTTTGAAATGAAATCTATGGCCAATAAGTCCAAGAGAATGAACTACCCGTGAGTGATTCCACCACAAAGATCATGATGAGGGTCCACCAGCAGTGTCAGCTTCTGGAGGGTAAAGACACAAGTTCCTCTAACTTGATCTCCTTTGGGGGTTCTAAAGTAGGGTAGCAATAAACGATACAAGTCAAAGTACAATTGAGGAAAGAAATGAGTTCAATGATATATAGAGCAAGAGTTATAATTTATTCACACATCAATTTCTCTTCCATATAAATTCCACTTCCTATCTCTCTCTTCTATTTTGATCACACCATCTATGATATCTCTAATTTCTCTCTAATCTATCTCTATCTCTATCTCTCTCAAAAAGTATAGATGTAATAAGTGTGCAAGGGTTATTATTCATAAAGTAATTATGACACCTATAGAATCAGCTTCTCTTACTACCCTTTTGAATCTCAAAAACTTACTCGCATAAACTTCTTATTTTGACTGGAGAATCAATCATATAAGGGTTCCCAAACGTACGTCATGATATTTTAAAGAATCAGTAGGATAGCATAAAATACAGTGGCAAGACAACAAAATTCCTAGACACCTAAAGAGTACTAACACCAGATATATATACATCCCATTTTTCTTTCTGTATCTCTCTTCCCCTCATGCCATATCATATATCCCTTCTCTTCCTTTTGCAATCTACTACACCTAAAAGGGTGTCTACAAAATATTTTCCAAACAACTTTTGAGTGAAGGGAAAGATATGAACCCTGCATCATGGTTTTCCTAACAGGGTTTTTGGCTAATTTCAAGATAAAAGTCCAACTCATTGATAAAATTAGATTTCGTAAATAATGTGACATCTTTCCCACACCCCACATAATCTCATATAAATATAAATTACAAAGTAGATAGAGCCAACTCAAATAAAGCCATCCATACTTCCAAAATCTGAAAAAGCACTCTAATAACTAGTTGCTTTCCTGACCTAGTTAGCCTACTATTCCTTGCCAATTAAGACACCAGAATACAACACCAACTTACTCAAAACATCAATGGAACCATTCACATGAATCCCATCAGATCCACTACAAATTGACAAGAGTTCCAACTTCCAAACAATGACCTAGCATGTAATGTACCTAGAAACATGGTGAAACTTAAAGTAGATAAAAGGATGGTACAGTAGTTAGGAGCTCTTGTGCTATAACTGCAAGCACATGATTGGTGTGACATTGTTATTAACCAATCTCCCAACTACACAACCTCATGCCATGCAGTCAGATAAGGTGAAGAATTCTTTGAAACAAAATCTCTTGAAACAAAAGAAAATGCCCGAGTCTCTCTGCAGTTTACCCATGAGAACAAAACCGCAAACAACCCTTCTCAAATCAGAAGAATTTGCTTTATCCTCAACACCAGCCACAGAAAGCATGCATAAATCCACTACCCTTGACCCAAAGGAGATAGCTGGATTTCCTCCGGTAGAAATAGGCACCCGGGGCACAGTTGCGTCGCTCATAATGCAAGAGATTGAGTACTTAAGCCGGATTGAATTAAATTCCCAAGACAGGCCACATAGGAACAAGTCCAAAATCACAGATGTTGGTTCCTCTATCAGCACAACTTCAAGATGCACCATTGCATCCACAGCAGAAAATACAAAGAAAAAGCGCGGAAGTAGCAAGCTCCTACCAAGCATGTGCTCTATGGTGGATGTATCAGACCAGGGTAGGCCAAATGGGACTTCATCTTTCAGTTATAGGAACCTGAGGTCTGATACAAAAAATTTCCATGTTTAGATAATGCTCTCAGAGAGCTTTGAGAAACCGAGCTTCTTAAGACGACTCGTTAAAGGGGTAGCCCAAGCCTTCTCTGCCTTCCCACATTTTATGTCCACAACTTCAACAATGTTAGGTATCTTTTTATTATTTTTCTCAATGACTGGACTTCTGTCAAAGTTATCAGAACCAAGCATGGGTGTTCTATGGGTTTTTCTGCCATTAGCTTTTGTTTTCTGGGACATCACATCCCCAGTGATTCTATGGTTTGTAGTACTTTTACTGCTTCTGCTGCTGCTACTGGCTTCATCTGATGATTTTCTTGGTTGTAGTCTTTTTGGGATTGTACTTGTACTACTACAGGGAACAGAAACTGGAAGTGTTCTAGGTTTACTTCTTGAAGTTGAAGGTACCTGCTTATGTGGTATAGAAGAGATTTGATCCAATTCTCTTGTCATTAAGGAACTGATTGTTCCAGTGGTCCCAAGCTTGATGGATCCTCCTCCACCCTTAATACCTTCAAGTCTCTGAGCCATGATGCTCCTATTACCTCAAATCAAAGATCCAAATATTCGAGTCTTCGAGATGGACGCTCCCAGCAGAGTTATTCAATTACCTGTACATTAGTGTCACCCAATGATTTGAGATATAAAGCCATAAATTTCTTCGTGCATGTTTTGAAACAAGATGTATGATCACATTTAAAGCTGAAATCAATTATGAGAGAAGCTTCGGTGACTATGAGTAGCTTCTGTGTGCTCGAACTGATTCTGAGACTTGAGAGAAAAAAGTTGATCCAAAATATGCTATTACAAAACTAGTTGGCAGTTTTGTCTTCCGTTATCTAGTTAGTATTGAAAATAAAGAAAGAGGACCAAATCAAACAAACAGAAGAACAGCAATTCTGAAATAGTTCAAAATAGCAATCCCCACCAAGCTTCTAGAAATTTTATCCTACAAAACAAGGATACCCATTTTCCAAACCAAAACTAGTTGCAGGAGGATGGTAAAAAACCTTGATTCATGTTGGTTAAATCGAAAAATGCGGGTCACCGAGTCGGAAAAATTATAGACTATGGACCATGATCTCAAAATTTCTCTTTCTCTCTGTATGCCATGAGGTAGCAACCACATATCATGAATTCAGGATGAGAACAGAATGTCAACTCAACTCAGCTATAATCATCTCACATGATACTGTGTCTATGAAAAAACCAAAATTACAACCAAATCAAAATGGTTATGATGAAGCAGAACAAAATCTGAAACACTATGTCACTATCCACATTAGCAGAATCCATAGAAGGGTGAAACAAAACCAGCTTCCTCAAAAGACAGTTAAATCAAAGTAAGAATCAATTTTTTTGACAATTCAAAGAAGCATACACAGAATTACCAACAGAAAATCAATGATTTAGCTTGAACAAAAAAGAAACAAAAAGGCATTGACTTTCAATTCAATCAAATTGTCTTACATTCATAGATTAGTAAAACTACAATGCAGAGTTGCAGAATTAAAAAAGACACAGACTTTCGAGTTTGGATCCACAAGGGTAACACAGATAAGATCAAAATCGATTGGAAGCAGAGATGGGTATCATACCTCTGCGCGTTTGGAAATTGTAGATTTGTAACAGAACCAGTACACAGTTAGGCACCATTTATTTATTTATTTAAAATTTTATTTTTTATTTTTATTTTTTGATAAATAATTTTATTTTTTTATTGTTTGTGAGATTAAATTCTTGGAAAATGAAACTTTGTTTTTGAATGCAGGCAACTTGTTTGACAAAATGATCTTCTATTCTAGAAAAACATGACACATTTTAGCCCATATTTAAAGGTACACTTTCTGTCTGCGTGTCTTGTTGTGGAGCGTGCGGTTCCACTGATGTGGAAAAGTTAATTTTCTCACCAAATATTCACACACAATTGAATAAAGAAATCAATTCATAATCATGAACAATAATAAAGACTGGTAGGAAATTGGAATGCAGTTACTCATTACTAGTAGTACTTTCTTTCATTGTCATTGGCTTTGTGATTATTGATCACTTTTATAGAAATTGGTGGGAGTAGATCTCAATGGGGACACTCAATTTTAAATAGAAATAAAAGAATGGGTGGAAGATATGATTGATGAAAGGGAAAGAGAAAATAAAAACTCACATGTTCATTTTCTTAATATTTATTAATTTGATAACTTACATTTTGAATTTTCATTGTATTAGTAAGTGGAGGAATCAACTTGCACTTGTGTAAGACTTTAGTAATCTTACATCATCAATAACTTTATATAGCTTTTTTTTTGCGAATCCAACATTTGAATTATAGTTTTCCATCATCCTCCTCATTTGTTTTATTTTTTTGTAAATTTAAGTAACTATAATCAGGACATCCTTATTTTCATATATTTTGAAGTGTTTATGTGAGGCTAATCTTAGCATATCTTGATAACAGAGTTAAAAAATTTGGATTAATGTAAAATTTACATAGTATAATCTGTGATTATGGCTTTCAATCCAACCGTGGATTTCAGGACAAAATTATTGAATGGCGTAAGACTACCGGTGTAATTTTTTTTTTTTTTGAAGTTTAAAAAAAAAATTGAAACTTTCTTAATTGTTAATTTTGAAACTTGCTTATATGTAAATTAAATATTTTATTGTGAAATTACTTAATGATATTGTTTTTATTTCGGTAGAGTTCATAGTGAAAACATTTTACACAAACAATAGATTAAGTTTAAACTATCATGACTTTAATAAAAAAAGAAAAGGTTAAATGAGATCAATAGAAATTCAAGAATTCTCACTTCATCATATTCTTTATATACATTCCAGATCAAGTTTGCATCAAGCTAAAAGATGCAAGGCATGAAAACCTGCCAAGTAACGCAGTAAACAACCAAGGCCAGTGGTTTTGTTTTGGCCTTTTGCTGCATCCTGATTCAATATATATGGATTTCCATTGAACCACAAAATCTTACTTCTCTGATTATGCCTAGGATATATGAAATCACAACAAACTCCCTTAAATGCACTATGCTTTGGTATTATTACGAAAGCATTCCAAAACCTCTATAGAATCAAGCACATAATACTTAAGGCATTGATGTTGCCTTGACAAAACAAGCACCAAGGTTGCACCCTCTTTTAATTGCAATCAGATAGCATCTCCCAAATACAGCCATGACTTTTCATGCTGTATATCTTAGTGTATGTTAGTATCCGCGTCCATAGTTTACATATGTACATTTTTTCAAAACCTTTATATCATAGTTTTGGCAATTACGCACGTCTGGAGCAACGGTAACACGGTTCCAAACCCACCCTTAAGTACCTACTACTTTCCAGAGTACCAGTTTTTAGCACACTTGGCATCAACAGAGAGATCAACATTAAGAATATTCTTGCCATAAAAGGGTTTGGACATGCACTCAACAACTATAGACTTTGCAACCTCAGCTGATTCAGTTGGTCCTTCCAATATGACTTCATCATGAACCTGCTTTGTCATATCAAAAAGTCTTAACAAGATTATCACGGAAGCATGTCAAAGATATCCAAAAACATTCAGATTTCAAATATCCTGAATATCAGAAAATAGCAACTAAACTTGAGAGCAAATTCAGTCTCCTCAAAGCAGTAAAGAGTCAGTTCATCCACTCTCACAATGTGACAATTATTCTCTTTTTTCGATTTTTTTAAAAACTAAAATTAGAAATAACTTACCAGCTAGCCAGCTACCATACAGGTCAGGTATCTTGCTTAAAGATGGAAGAGTATGTACTACAAGAATACATAGATGTGTGTGTTTGACACACACAGAGTATCACAAGAGCGTGAGCACATGAGCACTACAACAAAAAGGCTTTTTACTGGCAATAAATATATCCTTTAGCGGCAATAAAAATGGCCGCAATTGCTTTTACCGGCAAACGCGACTTCGCCGGTGCATCGGGGGTCGGCAAAGGCTTTGCCGGCGCTTTTACCGTGCGCCGGTAAAGGCGTAAAAATGGCCGGGAAAAGCAGTCATCATTTAGCGGCCATAATTTCCGGCATTAACTATTGCTGCCAAATATGAGGCTTTTTAATACAAATTTTGGCGGTTCCAAACCGCCAGAAATTAGTTTCTTAGCTGCCAAAAAATAGAGCTTACAAATCAAATCTACTTGCATAAAACTTACACTAGCGCTAATGCTCTTACCACTGAATTCATTACCTTGTATAATATAGTTTCAGAACTAAAGTAGCAGAAAACCATGGAAGTATGAACACTAATGACTAAAATACTCTACAAATCAGATTTTAAACCAATTCATCATTTACCAACACCAAACAAGTTAGGAAACATTAATGTCAAACAGCGGCAAAGCATCACAGTTTTACAATTTAAGACACCTTATCATTTTAATTTCACCTCAAATTGCGGAAGGTTTAACTCTTAAATAGGTAGTGTGCATCATGATCATCTAAAAGTCAATCCATGAAGATGTCATACTCACAATTAATATACATCATGATCATGTCATTATAACATATGGAAACTGAATTAACAGCAATCATTTTACGATAACTATGATACCGAAAACATACCTTTGTGTCCCTAAGAAGTGAAAAACAACAAGATTATCTAAAAATAAATTTATGACAAACAGGTAAAGGAAAACCCAGGTGAAAACAGCTTCAAAATCTGCTTATAGTTTAAATTTTCACAGTTACCTTCAAAAGCTTATAAATTTAAATCTCCAGCACTTTATGTCAAGCACTCAAGCTTTACTTTTATGAAGATGCTACACAGATACTGCCAAAAAAAAGAGCAAAGGTCATAAAACCATAACATAAGCTAGCATGCCAGAAAGCACACACTTATAAGTCTCATGTATAAGAATACAATGTGTGAGCATATATTATCCATCATTCAAATTACTTCAAACAAATTGATAGTTAATAAATATCGTGTCATCTACCCAAAGAAAATGTCAAAGGAGAGAAGTATTTCTTTCTACTTCACAATATGAGAATTTAGCACAAAACAAATTACCAAGCCAGCTATGTAGTTTTCACAAAAGGAGAAGGAGAAATAAAGGTTACTTACTTGAGAAGTAATTTTCTTGGTGATTACAATTCAGGAACAAGACAACAAATTTTCATTTCCCTGGTTCAGTGATTAAAAACGAACCTACCGTTGGCCAGGCAACCATAAGCCACATAAAAAATGATAATACTAGAACACACACTTACGCTTACCTTGATAGTATGTTGGGAGACATGTTTGCAACCTGGCATTGAAGCTCAACACGATTTTCTTGGTGGATTTTGCCTAAATAATAGACAAAAAAGATTGAGCGCTTGAGCAATGCCAATCACCAATCAACTTTAACAAAAATCACAGTAACCCTTTAGAGATGCACACTTGCTTATACAAGTAGTGAGTTCAATCTAAATGAATAAGAACAACAGCCACACAGTAGCAAAGTAATTCTTACTTGTTCATAGTGTTTAAAGGCATAACCAATAAAGAGTTTCATATTATTAAACAACCTGTAAACAATAAAAGATAGAGATAGGAAGTTAGAGTGGAGATTTCAGATTAAAAAACTTACCTTCCAGATTGGCTTCAGATATACAATAAAAAACATATCACACAAGGCTAATTGTTGTTCATGCAATAAACGAACTTGGGAAAGCAAAGCAGGATAGAATGCAAAAAACCCAAAACTACTTTCTTCCCCAGTATTCTTTCTTTCCCCATTGGAAATTACCTTTCATATTCCCAGCAACTCGGCCAAAAGAACCCAAAACTCAGCATCACCTGCATTGTCAAACTCTGAACAAATCAACCTTAATGGAGAACAAATGAAAGATTCAAAATCAAGAGGTGACAGAAACAAAGGAACCCAGCCTGTGTTCCAACATAATGTTCCTGACCCAGCCACTACCCTTCTAAAGGGTTTGAAAAAAAAAAGTGAAAAGTAAAAAGCCAGCTGCAAGCCCAAACCCTCGGGAAGGCACAAGTAAATGCAAATGGATAATAGATAAAAGACACACAAATCTAAAAGTTTCAAACAATTTAAACTTTGTTAGGTGTTATAATATAAATATGCTGCACAAACTAGCTAATTTTGCATCCATCAGCTTCAGGCTCCTTCATAGTCCTCACATTTCATCACCATTCCATCGGCTTAAGCTTATATTACTAAAGACTGTTTCTTTTATATCATGTATTGTAATCAAGTCAAGTTCATTCTTAATTTTAAACACCTGTCTATTTGGCAATTGACTCTCATAAGTGGAAATACAGTGGCACACAGGACAAAATACAAAAAACTTCAAATATCATAAAAAAGGAGTAAGATAAAAGATGAATTTCAAATACCTCCATCAAGAGCACCAGCTGCGGCGCACATTTTTTTACTTGATTCACGGAAAGCTCGTAGGCGTTCATATCCCTTGAAGGCTTGAACACGCCACTCATTGTGTCCCACTGAAACCTTCTGCTCCCTTTGCTCAATACACAATCAACAAGAAAAATTCAATGCTGCACAAAGTCACAAAAGAAATATCGAATTCAGAAAAAGGAAAGCAGAATCTAGAACATTTTGATAATAATTAGCCATCGATCAAGCCCTAATTGTGGGACACAATAAGGATAGGTCGCACATTTTCAATTTGAACAAATTTGACAAGAACCAATAGTTCCAAGTTTATCAACGAAAATCAAAGAGAAGAATAATGAATAGAAACCTGGAATCCCCAAATTGAAGAAAACAAATTTATCTAACTGAAGAGAAAAAGGTAATCGAAGTTGATATACTAAAATAGGTTTAGAATCAGATAACAGGGTTATGCATCAAAATTTTAGCTAACTGGAATCCCAAAATTGAATGAAACTCCTTTCTCCTACCTCGGTGAAGCTTGCAGTCACAGGGGGAAGATGTGCTTCTGCTTCGACTAGCTGCTATTACCGTTGCAATGGGAGCAAACAACACGAGGTGGTTTTCAATTACCTACACATCAAGAACAAAAGGAGTGAAGAGATTGAAAGAGAGTGAGAGAAGAGATCTTTCACTTTCTCGGGAAAATGGAGAATTCAATCATTTCCTGCACTATGCGCGATCCCAATTTGGCTCGCCGTCAAGATCGGTGGACACCACTCCGCTTCCTCTGGACGGCACTGCTAGGGTTCGACGCCGCCGCCTCTGGTTCACCTTCGCCGCCTCTCCGCTTCTCTCACAGCACGAAGAAAAAGGCTCCGCAATCAGATAAAAAAGGTTAACGAAAAGAGAAAAAAGTGGTAAAGTAGTTATAACGCGAAGTTACAATTTTTAGTAGCAATTGTCATAATTGCAGGTATTCATCAATTAATTGCCACAAATTTTTTAACCTTTCAAGTAAGTTGCCAGCAATAGCGTTATTGCTGCTAAAAATTAGTCGCTAAAGACCATTTTTGTTGTAGTGGAGAAAAGCTAATATTGACCATTTAATTTTATATGGATGCTTAAATTGAATGGTCAAGATTAAATTTCGATGAAACCAATCCTGACCATCTATGTATGGTTGTATAGTCAATTCCCACTCCATCTTACCTCTCAGTTGATACACCCCTTATATAATACACCAACAAAAGTGAGCAAGGAAATTGAAAAGAGCAGAAATTGAGGCATAAAATTACCTGTAGAAGTAATTTCCACCCAAGCTCCTTTAACCGTTTATTATTAGAAATTTGTAACATGGCACACATGGCAACATCAGCAGCACTACCCTGTTGCATTCTACAAATCAGAAACCCATAAAAGAAAGGTTTGCATGAACTAATGGCATCTCAACTGAAAGGACCAGGTTACTATAAGATAAACGAAGTGAATCCTAAACTTTGGATCATATAGGAATTGTCAAGTTTTAGTGCGTGTTTGGAAATTCTTTTACAAGTAGCTTCTTGGTGCCAGAACTGGTTTTAAAAAAAGAAGCTGATCCAAACACACACTTAAATGACAAGGTCTCACTATTCACTGTTGTCCTTAAAAGGGATAAGTGCCAAAAATGTAACTGATTATATATAGTACACCTACTCTATTATGAGTTTTTCATCTTTCTTGTGGTTGGATAAACAATTGTGTGCACTGCACTGTAAGGTGATCCTATAGACTGTGTAGTGATAGTTTGATGAACACGGGGGGGGGAACATGTTATAGTATTAGTCTATTTGAAAGATTAATGACCTGCACTGGAGTATTAATAGCAGCTCGCTCAATGTGACCTTGCTGGTAGGTGTTAGCTTGGGCCATCAAAGGGAACCTCCGGGCTCGCCCTAGCAATGTGTGAACACAATGAAACTCGCGAGCTTCTTTTTTACGCTCCTCTTGCCATTGCAAAACTTCTTTTCTGTCGTTGTACCAAAGGTCAACTGTTTTCTTAGCTTCTTTCACAGAAACCTGAGAGAAAAACATATGTGACCCTTTTTTGGACAAGCAAATAATAAACCATGCACCTTACAACCTCTATAAATCCCTCATCACAAGTAATTGAATTACCTTCCAATCCCTGGAAAGCCCCACTGGAGTCTTCCCATATGCAATTGAGAAGTTAAGCATTTTAGCTTTTCTTCTTTCAGAACCAAAGGCATCCTGTAATTCAGTGGAAAGAAGTACAAAATAGAATCATGACCAAATTATGGAACAGATGGTTATAATGGTAAAAACTGCTAATGCAAGCTTTCCATATTTTGTGGGAAGGGCATCACCTTAACAAGCTTACCTAGGCCTATAATATTTGATTTATTTTTATTAATATGCATAAACATTATTAAATACATTAGACATTTACAAACTCAATTAACTTCCATACATATTTGGAAGCCCATCATAAATTAAATACATTATAGATTTACAAACTCAATTAGCTTTCATACATATTTCGAAGCCCATCATAAATAAAATGCAATCCCCCTATGAGTGCAACATTCAATGTTTCCCGCTTAACAGAGTATTCCAATGTGCAGTAGCTCTACTGTAATTCTATTGAAGAATTCATAAGCTCAGGGTCTTTGTTCTAATTTTTAATAAAGTATCTTTATTGTATTTGCATTTGATGGAAGCAATGCAAGCACTCTGGAGCTCACTATATCTGATGCTATCAGTTACAACTTACAAGGCATACCAAACTAAAGAGAGAGCCAATACTTGCACACAATTTAAAGCAAAGATTATTTACTATCATCAGCAGACAATTTACCTTCAATAGAGGAACTGGAGGTTTATCTTCACCAGGCTGAGGATGCCATTCAAGAAGCACATGTTTCTTCTCAACTGCTTCACGAATATATGGGTACATATTCATTGCAGTTCTTGAATGGAAATCTCCCCCAGCTTTAAAGGCATCCAACATGCTCTTACAGCTGGCAAGATGTGCAAGAATCCTAAGTTCCAGCTGTAGCAATACATAACATTGTTATTAACAGAATGAAATTTGTAGGAAATAGCTCAAATATTCAACCATATAAACTACTAACCTGCCCATAATCAGCAACTATAAGAGAATTCCACTACAGAAAAAAAGGCATTTTGCGGCGTTTCTGGAAGCATTTTGCGGCGGTTAAAACCGCCGCAAAATGTATAATGAGGCGTTTCCTTGAGCGCCGCAGTTACGAGCGTCGGGGGCCGTTCTGCGGCGCTTATATGCAAGCGTTGGAATAACCGCCGCAGAATATAGCGGCGCTTAAAAGCGCCGCAGATTCGGTAATTCATTCTGCCTCTTTTTTGCGGCGGTTTCTAACCGCTGCAAAGTTCTACAATGATTTTTAAAATATCTTCTATTTAATTACATTGAATTGCGTAAAATCGTTTTTCAATTTTTTTTAAAAGTCAAATTATATATTCAATCAATAAATAAAATGAAGAAAATGCACAAGAAATGCCTAAACATATAGAATTAATAAAAAAAGATAATTTTTAAATATTGAGACGCCAAAAGAGTAATGTAAATTAGTATACACACCCGGTCCTTACAAAATTGATCATATACACAGGGGTAGTGCAGAGTAAAATACAGGGACATCTTTATAGTAAAATATACCAGGTTATCTTTCATCCATGGTTGATTCAATAAGTGCAGCTTCTTCTTCCTGCAGGGGCACAAAATAAAATGGAAATGAGCATGGTGAAACTTAGGGCCTGTTTGATTGTGTTTTCTATTTTTTGTTTTCAAAAACTATTTTGTAAAACCATTTTGTAAAACAGTTTTTCAAAACAAAACAAAGATAAAACTTGTTTGGCAATAGTAATTTGGAAACCGTTTTATAGGAAAGAAAACAAAAAAACGTGTTTGATATACTTGTTTCAAAATCTTGTTTTGAAAAAAAAAAAAGGAAAGTTCGCTTGGTTTTTTCAACAGCTCTGATTAGTGCCAATCTATCAAGGATAAAGGTACCATTGATGGTCTCAGTATTATACTGGATAATCCATATGCCTGTACAGCTTTACTGTAGCAACTACTCTTAATAGTTAATATGGCATTGAGTCAAGAGCTAATTGAGTTGGACAATAAAATATTTTCATATTTGATCTTGGTGCTCACCTCCTCACCATCAATGGCAATTTTTTTAACCAATGAAAACTCCAAAATTTCAGAAACTCATCACTTCCAATTTCATACACAACTGCTACCTCTGTCAAATGTATGCATCAGTCACAACTTCTTCCCAATAATACAGTCACTGGGCTGAATGAAACAAACCCACTCCACCGGACAATTACAGCCCCCACCCAAATTCTTTTAATTTTCACTATCAGATTTTCTTTGGCTGTCAAAAAGGCCTATCATCTTGCGTGTGCAACCCGTTGCGTTGAGCATCCCCACCCCATTAATCTCCTTCTGTCTATTATTATTCCCCTACCTACTAAACAATGGGACTCATAGAGTTAGTTCATCAAGTTTAAAACCAGCACTCCACATATAGTAATTGTAATTCCTGGTGTTCTCGTCAAATGCTACCAATGAAAACTAGTCATCATGACCAAGATATACACAATTGTTATATAGCCCGCACCCAACTTCTTTTTAAATTAAATCCCACATCGTATAGCCTTAAAACAACACCACATAATTACAGGAGTGCCATTAATAAAAAATGCAATTCTCCGTGTTTCACCGTGTTTTGGGAAACAAAACTAAAAAAAAGAAAACAAAAACAACTTTAAGTTGTTTCCTATTTTTTGTTTTAAAAACAGAAAAACAAAGAGTTGTTTTCAGAGCTAGTTTTTAAAAACAGGTTTACCAAATAAGTTTTTTTTGTTTTTTTGTTTTCAAAAACAAAAAACTGTTTTTAAAAACAGATTTCAAACAGGCCCTTAATATCTAAAGAAATGATCACTTGGAAGAATGGAGCCACATACCACCAAGGCATTAAATTCAGTCTCCTGATCTATGGCGTTTATGACAATAGGATCTTCAAGCAGGTCCTGTTCAAAAACTTAGCCATTAGCAACCTCAAGCTATGTGTGTACAAGCAACAAAAGATGAAACTTAAAATCATTGTGGTTAAGTAATGGACATTATTATTAGAGTGAATGCCACAACCAGAAAATAGTAAGGCTGCTAAAATTTGAAAACCATTGCTTGAAAGTGGCATTCTGACCTTTAAGAATAAATGGGTAAAATGCAGAAAATAGGAGTCAGCTTTATATTGAATATAAGATTAGAACTACAAAAGGAAATTGTGCACAAACTCTACGTCCTATCTATCCACCTCTCCAGACACAATATCTTGAGTACCTATGATGGTGACCACATCTGCTGGGGCTCTAGACAATCCCCGTACCGCCAAGGGGGAGGACTCGTTGGACAAACTCTATAGACTCCGTGCAGATCTAGCTCACAGGGGAGTCTGATCCCGGTCCTTTTGTCGTTGGTGATAGCCTACTTACATCATCAGCAATTTGCAATATCCCGTTCTCATCCTGCAGAGTAAACGGCCTAATTAAATACCATTATGTATTTTACCATGGCAATTACAAACTCAGTAAATGATCTTTGACACTATATTCACACTGGTATAAGAGAGTAAAGGGTCTCAAGTATATGGAATGCTTCCACTGTTCCGCAGTATAGTAGTTTCTCTATGAAGCTTGTACCAGCTTACCTTCAAAGCGACAAAAAGAAGTGGATCTGATGGTGTGTAAATCATGTAGCGAGCACCTTCCTGCAACAAAAGGACTACAAATTAGTGCACAATCCATAGCTCTCTGAGGATTGTAATAGGCCAAAGGTTCCTTTATCAATCTTCCAAGTTCTATGTTTTAAACATAGGATAGGACAGATGAACAAAATATACATCTACACCTATTGTTATATTAAAATCAAAACCTATTGAAAAGAAACAAAAAAATACAAAAACACATTGTGTCAATGAAGGTAATAAAATTACCAGATTAAAATGTGTAATTTCTACACCTTCAGTTGGCAAGCCATCCACTCCTCTCTCATCGTCTGCAAAATGGTAAAAACACAATGCATTACACTTGTCGCATAAAATTCAAACAGTTGTGCATTAGATTACAACTTTAGGAGTAACTTGTAAATATAATGTTCATCAATCATCATCATCATAAAACTGCATGGTAGAGACAAAGTTGGACAATAAAATGATAGGAGCTTCCTATAGATTAACCTTTTATTTGATCTGTTAAATCGGATAAGACATGGACTATGGGGAAATGAAAATTATGCATTAATCGTAAAAAGTGTTTGGGGTCTATATATCAAAACCAGAAATGCAAAATACAATCAAGTGAAATAATATGTATATATGACTTGTCTTTAGGATTTCTATTTTTGGTCAATGCATTGTCTCATTCTAAATAAGCATAGACTCATGGTCCACAACTTGCCCATGAAATTAGAATAAGGGAGAAATAGCAATCCAATGTCAGTATATACAAATTCCAATTCTGCAGTATGATATACATTACTTTAGGCAAAAGTTAAAATAGCACTATGATACTAATAGACAGATCAAAAAAAAGGTTTGCATTCATAATATATGTGAGCAACAACCAACCAAATGTCACTAAAATAACTAAGAAAATTCATTTTCCTTAACAAAAAGATATCCAGTTCCCAACAAAAAGCAAAGCATCACTTAACAAAAAGATATCCAGCTATGTTGGGGCCAAAGAGACCGCTGGAAGGTTCGAACCACAATATGTTGGGGCCAAAGAGACCGCTGGTTGAGCTATGATGGAGTGTAAGATTTCTGCAAGGATTCCAACCATACACTTATTGAGGTTCCAATGGTAAAATTCTTTAGATTCCCTTTGCCCATTCTTGTTGGTTTTTAGTAGTAACATACTAACATTTCTTCCATGCTTACCACATTTTGTAGAGAAAGTATGCCAAAAATACATTTTCAGGGAAGTAGGTTTGTTGAATGCAAAGTTTGTTAACACTCCTACGGGTTTAGATACTAACATGTGCCAAATACATTTGTGCCTAGAAGGTTTCTTGCAGAAGCCATTAATTATATATGAAAGGACCAAGTACAAAGATTGATAACCATATTATCAGAAAAGAGATTCATTTAAGGGAGATTAGTACTGATTTTGTGAACTTCAAATAGGTAGCCAATAGTCAACTGTAATTAATACTAATTAGCAGTGATGACTATCTCATTGATTGGATTTAATTCAGCCATAAGTGCTCCCTTGTTTGTATTGTTTCTTTACTATATATATTACTAACTATGAAGATTCTGCTAATTAGCAGTGAAGATTCTGCAATATTACTTTCAATGGAGTAGCATGAACATTGAACAGTAATGTCACTATGGTTCCGAAAATAGCAACCCAACATTTAATTTGAATTGACCCTATGATCCTCCGTCAAGGATTCCAACCATACACCAGAGTTTTATACTAACTAAAGCTATGAAAAAACAATGAGAGAACAAAAATTTATCATCATAATCCTCTATAATTCACAGCTTAATCATAAACACCAGAGTTTTCTAGAAACATAACATTGCATTCAACCATCCAAATTGAAATTGCACATCTGAGAAGAAATTGAAACTGAGAACTAGGTGCTTACCTTCAATCAAAGCTACAAGGAGAAGAAACTGAAACCCAGGATGAAAATCTGAGTGAGAACAGAGAGCACAAACACCAGTTTTGATGAGAATGTGGAAATCTGAAACCTAAAATCCCTAATTCCTAACCAAAACAAATAGATCCAAATCAAAAACCTGAAATCTAAAACCTAAAATCCCTAATTCCTGATCAATTCGCGAGATGAAACGAAGTGCTTACCTTCAATCAATGACTGAGCTTCAATCTGGAACGCCATTTACGTGAGCTTTGCTTCTGAGGTGTTCGCCACTGAGAGAGGAGTGAAGAATTACGATGCTAAGAGAGGTGAAGAATCACGATGCTGAGAAGAATCGCGATGCTGAGAGAGGTGAAGGTGTGGTGGGTATTTCCTGAGATGAAAAAACGCGATCTGAAATTGCTTCTGTGGTGGGTTCAGGTGAGGTGGGTTTATTTTAGGTTTTCCTTATTTAATCATTATGCGGCGCCTGGTTGAACCGCCTCTGAAATAACCCCCGCAAATGTCTAAAAAACCGCCACTAGTTGACACAAACCGCCGCAAAATTGTACGAAAACTGCGGCGGCTGGCATAACCGCCTGAAAAAGTGCCTCAAGTTTACATTTTGCGGCGGTTTTTGCGTAACCGCCGCAAAATGCCCGTCGCTAAACACCAGTTTTGTTGTAGTGTTCCCAGGAACAGCTATGAATGCTTGACGGATTTTGTATCGGTCTTTTTCTAAAGCAGGTTGATTCTATTTCATGAAATGTTATGTATTAGATTAAGTCTCTACCTTTTTTAAGTCAATGATTAATCTAGAACATGTAATACCCATATGAGAATGTCAGCATACAGAAATGCATAGTGCAGTCCAACTTGTGAAATCAGATGAAAAGGTATAAAGACCAAGTAGAGATCAAATATTCTTGTAGTACTTAAAAAGGTGCAGGACTTAAAAAAACTTCATGTTCACAACTAACATTAAAATGAAATATCCTAATCAAAATATTAAGAGAATTCTAGCATATCTTGCAAATTAGAATAACCTGTAGATTGGGCCTTCTTGCCGACAAGCGTCCTGTCTCAGTGTTGATATTTAAGGAACAATTTAGGGGTGTTCAAAAAATCCGGTTTCCATAACCAATCCATAACCAAACCATAACCATATCCAGAAAATCCGGTTTTATATATAACCGGTTTTAATGTATCCGGTTTTAAAGTGGATACCAATTTGGATATCCAGTTTTTGAATTTGGATAAAAAACCAGTTTACCATATCCAAAACCAAATTTAATATTTTTAAAAAATCAATTTTCTATTATTCATTCATAACCGGTTTCAGTTTCTAAAATCCAAATTCAGTTCCTGTTTCAACTTTCAAAGAACCCTAACCCTATTCCCAAATCAACTCGCCGCCGCCATTGCCGCCACCATCGCCGCCGCCGCCGTCGCCGCCAATTTTGGGTTTGCGTCACTGACCTTCAGGATTTGGAACCGAAATCCCCATTCTCTACCTCGATTTCCTCAGGTTCGTCCTCTTTTCTACTTACCCTTTTCATTTCTCTTCATTGTTGTTGAGGATTTGGGGTGTTTGGTTTATGGGTTTACTCAGTTATTGAGTTTTGAGGGATTCTAAGAGTTGGGTTTGATGGAGAAATAAGGGACTAGTTCCAATTGTAGCACTCGACTTAGTAACCCTCTTGTTTCTCTTTCTGGATCGATGAGGCATAATCTGAATCTGTTCTAGGTAAAGATGTGGGTAGTTTTAACATGTTAATTCATATATCTGGGTAGTTTCTTCCCTTGATAATTCATATTTTCAAATATTATGACTGGTGGACTTTAAGTTTACATGGTTGCAGGTCTATTGATGAACCTGAAGCAAATATTATGACTGGTGGAAATATGATATATGATATACTTTTTCTCTTCAAATATTATGTCTTTTTGGTTTTATTATATAATGGTAATTATACCTTATTTCATTCTTGCCTATTTCTCCTTGTCAGATGGATCACGAGTTATCTACTCCTCCGCAAGATGGATCTAACAACGTTGATGTGGGATCTTCTAGAAAACGGAAAAGGCGGGCTAACCAGTCTTATGTTTGGGACCATTTCAGTGTAGATCCCGTGTCAACCGACAGGGCAAGATGCAATTACTGTAACATTTCACTCAAGTGCAACAATGGAACAACCTCCATGAGAAATCATAGTAATAAATGCAAGTCTAATCCAAACTCTTCGTCCTCAACGGTCAATGTTTGTTCTTCCCCTTCTACACTAAAGTTTGACCAAGAAAAGTGTCGGGAAGCACTCGTGAAGATGTTTGTAGCTATGGAGCTTCCTTTTAGAGCAGTGGAACATGAAGCTTTTCTAGAATTTCTTCATGTTTTTGAGCCGAGGTTTAAATGTATCTCGCGCTCCACGCTAACTCGTGATACGTTGTCGCTTTGGATTATGGAGAAGATCAAACTGAAGAGCTATCTTGCCCATCATTCTAGAAGAGTTTGCCTCACCACTGATACATGGACATGCCAAACCTACTGCTATATGTGTTTGACAGTCCACTTCATTGACAATAATTGGAATTTGCATAAGAAGGTTCTAAATTTTCGCCAAGTCACTAGCCATAAAGGAGAGGTGATGTCTAAGGCAATTGAGGCGTGTTTGAGTGATTGGGATTTGAGTCATATTTTATCTATTACAGTTGATAATGCCACCTCAAATGATGTTGGGGTTGGACATCTCAAGAAGAGGCTAAAATCTTGGAGTAACTTGATCCTAGACGGAGACCACCTTCACATGCGTTGTGCTGCGCATATATTGAATCTGGTTGTGAAGAATGGTCTTAAGGTGATTGGTGATTCTGTTTTGAGGATCCGTGCCGCTGTAAAATATGTTAGAGCTTCCGATGGTAGAATGAGAAAGTTTAAAGCATGTGTTGAAAAGGAAAAGATCGAGTACAAGGGCCTTGTTTTTATAGACTGTGAAACGAGGTGGAACTCAACTTATCTCATGTTAGAAGCTGCAGTAAAACACCAAAAAGCTTTTGAAGAGCTTGAATTGAATGATCCCAAGTTTGTTGAAGAATTAGTAAAGGGGAAGGATGACAAGTTGGAGGCGTGGAGGGGGCCGCCTACACACTCAGATTGGGACCATGCGCGTTCAGTCATGCCATTTTTGAGGACTTTCTATGAAGCTACTATGTGCATTTCTGGTTCATCTTATGTGACTAGTAATATATACATCTTAGAGGTTCTTGGAGTTGGGAAAAAGATCAGGGAAATGTCTTGGTCAAATGATACAAGTGGCTTGCAAGCATTGCAAGAGAGTTGCTTGCTATACCTATCTCTACAGTGGCTTCTGAATCCACCTTTAGTGCAGGAGGAAGGGTGGTTGATCCATATCGGAGTTCCTTAACTCCAAAAACATTGGAAGCAATTATCTGTACTCAAGATTGGATTAAGGGGAAATATTCAAAATCATTACTTTCAAATGAAGAAGTTATGGAGCTTGAGAAATATGAGCAAGGTATAATAACAAATTATGTTTGATGATATGTTTATTGTTACCTATAATATTATGAATTTTTAGATAATTAAAAGTATTTGTTTATTTTGCAGAAGTGGCCTCCACTGAAGATATTACTACCACCTCTATTGCGCTTGATGAAGATTGAAAGGTATAGTAAGAGTTTGTTTTTTTATGAAATTAGTTGCACCTTTTTGGATATGCTTGTGCAATTGGGTATAATAAAAGTTTACTTCCATGTTTTGTTGATAGTTGCTTGATTTTGCTACTCTAATGGACCTTGTGGCTTTGCTGTTAAATTTTGTTATGTAGGTCAAGGGAACCATTGTTGGTGGTGTCATCTCTCACGTTCACGAGTCATTGATCAACAATCCTCAAGAGAATGAATGAATTCTTTGATTGTTGCTCAGTTTATTATGTTTGCTTGTCCCTAGTGTAGTTTTGACCAGTCTAATTTAGTGTTTGTTTACAACTCAGGTGTTAGAATGTAAATGCTCATTCTTAATTATGTAGGTGTTGTAATGTTGTTGGATCCTTGACAATGCTTTGTTTTTAGCTGCTATGCCACTATTTTAGCTTCTTTACTCTTAGTGTTTGCAATATATAAGTGCTACTTGCTTTGGTTTTAAGCTATGAAACAAGTTATTTTGGAATTTCATATCTTATAGTGTTGTAAGCCAGAGCGAATTTCATGGCTGTCTTATGGAATGGAAATCATAACATGGCTATTGTTGATGATGATAGGAGATCCATTTTAGATTCATAAAAGTTATATTCACGTTTTTTAGTCAATCATCTTAGACAAATTTGACCGTATATCATATTAGACAAATGAAATGACCAAATATAGTTTCAAAATCCAGTTTTAAAATCCGGTTTGAGCCAAATCCAATTTTAAAATCCGGTTTTCAACAAAATCCGGTTTTAAATCCGGTTTTTCAATCAAATCCAATTTTAAAAACTGATTCTGAACTAAATCCGGATTTTAAAACTGGTTTAAAACCGGTTTTAAACATAACCGGTTTTAAACTGGTTAAAACCGGTTAAATCCGGATCCAGATTAAAAACCGGTTTTATAACCGGTTTGAGATATCAAAACTGGATCGGTTAAAAAATCCAAATGGTAAAACTGGTTTTAAAGTGGATATGGTTTGGTTTTAATCATATCCAGTTTTTGAACACCCCTAATGTTGAGGATCGCCACACAGCCCAGGAGGATGTTGAGGATCGCCGCAGACGGCTGCATGCTTCTTATCGTAGAGTCAAAGGCAGATTTGGTGAGGACCAGGATGTTGGTGGGACATCATATGAGGAGCGTTGAGACCCTTGTGAGATGACTCCTGAGCCTTCTCGTCAGACGACTCCCGAGCCTTCTCCGCCTTCTCGTCAGATGACTCCTCAGAGTTCGACAGAAAGTGAGCATGAGGTTGATGTGGATCCTGAGGTTGATGTGGAGCCTGAGGTTGATGCGGAGCTTGAGTGTGATGCTGGAGCACGACGGGATGAGGTGCCGGTCCAGACAGAGGCACCGTTTCCAGGGGGGCCTGATGATCTGTCACTTTTGGTCCGTTACCCACATCACGTTGCGCCGTGTCTGTGGCATCATATTATAGGCACCGACCCGCGTTACCCCGATCGAGGTGTGTTGAAGTTTGCCAGCGCTGGGATGAAGCTGGCAAAGCTGACATGTGAGGGCGAGGGAGACGATATGAGCGCTGTTCGTCAGCGTGTGGAGGGGACCGGACTCTATCCGCTCTTCAGGTGCACCTATCCGGAGATAGACACACCCCTTCTATCTGCCCTCGTCGAGAGATGGCATGAGGATACCAGCAGCTTCCACATGCCATTCGGGGAGATGACTATCACCCTGGATGACGTGTCGTCTATCCTTCATCTGCCGATGGGTGATAGGTTTTATACTCCCGGACAGGCCAGCAGAGAACAGGCAGCGGAGACCTGTGTTCTGCTCTTAGGAGGGGTAGCCACAGACTACATCATGGTGTTTAAGGCGGTGAAGACCATTGGCTTGCCGGTCGGGTTCTTGCAGACTCTATACACTAGGGATCTTGCTGGTTAGTTATACTATATATTTAATTTATTTGCAACTATTATATGTGAATTAAATGATTAATGGTTTCTTTATTGTACTTTAGAGCATCGGCATGACCATGCAGCACGGATGTGGCTACTTCACCTCCTCGGCTCGACCTTGTTTGCGAACAAGAGTGGAGGACACTACACTTCTGTCCATTGGATCGGCATGCTGCAGCACCTTGATCGGGTGTCAGAGTATGCGTGGGGCGCCATTGCGCTAGCTACACTGTATGATGCACTTGGTCATGCCTCACGGAGGAAGACTAAGCAGATGAGCGGTTGCTCTTCCCTCCTGGTAGCTTGGGTGTTTGAGCACTTCCCACCCACCATTATTCAGCGGATTGAGGTCCCCGAGTACACGGAGGACCAGCCCAGAGCGTGCAAGTGGATGGAGTCACGGGCTGGGCATGCAGGACTGATGGAGAGGCGAGTTCTCTTCGATGAGATGACGACAGAGGACGTCATATGGACACCGTATGAGGAGTACAGGAGTCACAGAGAGCTGCACGTTCGAGCTTTATACTCAGGCTACATCCGGACTCCCATCCGGGCGGCCGTGCGACCTCATCTTCCTGAGCGTGTGCTGCGGCAGTTTGGGTACGTGCAGCCTATCCCGCGACACCCATCTGTCGTGATGGGCATGAGTTCTTCTGCGGAGGTCGTTGATGCAGCATACCTAGATTATGAGTCACACTTGATTCCAGAGGGGGTCCCTAGTATAGTGGATGGAGTGGCAGTAGATGATTACCTGGACTGGTACACCAGTGTATCTCACCGGTTCATCATCCCGGATGAGAGTAGGGCTGATCTCAGTGCTGTGGTAAGTGCGAACTTAATTTTCTTTATGCATTTGTGGTTTTGTGTATGCGATTTACTAACATGTATATTGATTTATTTTCAGGCTTCTTTGTGTCGGGCCGTTGATTTGCTAGAGCAGGGACTTGAGGTGGACGACGGTCCCCGTAGAGATACACGCTCCCGCACTTTATTAGAGAAGTGCCTCACTGTCATCAGAGACTTGAGCAGGACCCAGGGGGTCGCTTTCGTTGGTGTACGAGGAGGCAGAGGTCGAGGCAGAGGAGGACGCGGAGGTGGAGGTGGAGATAGAGGAGGTGGCAGAGGCGGAGGCAGAGGTCGTAGGGGCAGGGTGGGTCGTAGGGGCAGGGGACAGTGACATTATTAGTATATGTAGTTTTATCGCACTATTAGTTTGTACACGCTTTACTATCGGTCTGTACTTTTATCGCATTATTAGTTTGGATTTCACATTATCACGCGTTACTTGATTTGATTACATTTTTATCTCTTTTTTAATCAAGTAAAATAACAAATAAAATCCAATGGGAAGTAGAATAACGCACATAATCCAATTGAAGCAAAATAACGTACATAATTCAAGGGAAGCAACATAGCCTACATAATCCAGGTCATGGTATTTTTAAAGTTACAAATAATTCAAAATTAGCCAAATAGCATTAATCAATCTTCTGTAATGTCGGTGAATGTTCCTGATGGAGGTCCACAGTCACTAGAGAATACCTGTGAATATTCACATAAATGAAAATTGAGATGTGTAAAAATCCACAGTCACTTTTATTTTAATTATATATGTGTAAAAAAAAATTTCATACCTTAACTATGTTGGGCAATGTTATGTTCAGATAACAATTAGATTTTCTAGGAGAAAAAACAGCTACCTGCAAGCAAAAAAGGAAGAAATAATGTTCAACTTGTCTAAAGAAGTAGAAACAATAGTCAAGTCGGTTAGAAATAATAAACCTTCTGGATAAGCATAACAGATCCAACATTTATGTCTTTCGCAAATTCGCTTTCATTGAAAACCTTGTGATGGACACTAGCACCGACAGTGCCCGTAGGATCCTGAAACTCAACTCATATGGCATGACAGAGGACATTTAAATACCATGAAATTGATGAAAAAGAATGCGGAAGATGGAAATACCTTCAGTGTAACTGACACATCGCCGAATCCGTTTGGTGTGCATGATTTGATAACTGCGACGATGAGATCGACCCTTTCTAGATGGTGAGTGATGGAGCCCAGAGGAGTTGCAGATCCGCCTAATTGCAGGGCTGAAAGCCAAGCATTAGAGTGAAAATCGGGATCAGTGTCGTGACCGTCTTCGACGACGCGCCTAACAAATTGTTGGGTTGGAATGAGGTGTCCGTCGGTGGTGGAGCTGCGTTGAATCATGGCGGCCTGGACGACACCAGTAGGGCCGGGAATGAGAGGACGAGAACTTGCAGAAGAGTTGCCTCGGAGTTTGCAAGGGCGGATGAAGGTGGGCAAATCTTGTTCCATTTTGATTTTGAAGGTTTCGTTGAAAGAATGAAAGGAGATGATGAATACTAGAAAGCGTAAATCAAGCAAATTTATAGATGAAGGAGTAATGGGGTTGGTTATGGTTGGTTGAGAGTAATGAGGTTGGTTGTGGTTGGTTGAGAGTAATGAGGTTGGTTGTGGTTGGTTGTGGATAGTGATGGAGAGATTTAAAACTAAAATGAGTGAAATTCTAGATCCCTTAGAACAAATGTCCTGCACGATGCTGGGACAATCGATTAGACCATCATACAACTGAAAGACCTGAACACGAAACAACAAACAACTAAAAGGAAACAAGACACAGGAAGTTGTTAACCCAGTTCGGTGAAACTACACCTACGTCTGGTTAGCTTTCGCCCAATGAAAAGGAATTCCACTATCTCAAGAACTAGGTATTACAGACCCACATGAACACATCAAGTTCATTGTTCTTAACCTATTCTACCCAGTGGTATTCTACTTAGAACCACAGCCTAAGTATGAGAGCCCCTCTCACTTTTCCTCAATCACTGCCACAGTGATTGGTGAACAACAATAACACAGAGTTTGTTTGACACTCAAACACAACACAGAACTCAGTCTCACTTTATAGAATCAGTGAGCAAGACGAGTTCACAACTAACAAAGACAAAGAACAACTTACACTCTTAAGAACACTTGATCTTCAAGGTAATTCTCTCGATCCCCCTCAAGCTTCAGGTCTTTGTCAATATATATACTTCAGCAGAGGCGGCTAGGGTTTATTTGGGCTGAAGAACAATTTGATCCAACTCATATCAGCAGAGAATCTTTCAAGATCTGATATGAGTGATCAACAAGTAAAAATAGAAACAAATCTTTTTAATCACAGATTTGCTTCAACAATCACAACCCGCAACTGGCTCCCAACACACAGTTACTTGACCTTCAAGTAAGCACAGATCATACCATAAAGCATAACCACAAGGGACCCACTTGCATGCCAGCAGGGGCGGATGTCCTGGCCTTCATCAAGGCAGATGTCACAACATCGGCTAGGACATCAGGTTGTTTTTTTTTACAAAATTGATGACAACAAAGGAACAACAATCTCCCCCTTTGTCAAATTTTGACTAAAAACAACTTCACTACCAGAGAGGGAAAAAATATCAAAATCATCAGAGTCAGCAGCAGGAATACTCCCCCTCAAACCAATGCATCCACAACAGCCAAAACATGGAGGAACTCCCCCTCAAAAGATGCATCCAAATAAACACTGCATAAAGTATATAGAACCCATATGCAACACAGTACAAACTAAGCAAGCACACTTGGTACTACTTGAACAGAAGCTAGCTTGTAGCACTTGAACACTTGAACATAAAATATCTCCTGAACTGGTCTTGTCTTGACAAAGCTGCATACTTATTACATAACATAACCAGAATACCAAGTCTTCAAAAAAAACAACCACAACAAACTACTACTCTACTACTACTCCCCCTTTTTAGCACAAATTTGGCAAAGATGGAAAGAATTGAACCAAGTCCAACTAAAAATCAACAAGGAGATGCACTAAACACCAGAAGAAGAGGAGTGTTCCTCATCATTTTCTGCAGATCCTTCCCTCTCAGCATCAGCTGCATGCTCACCCTCTTGACCAGCTTCCTCCTTGAGAGTTTGAATGAGAGCATCCACCTTAATCTTCCTAGCAGCAGCAATCCTGATCGTCTCTTGAAGTTCCTTGGAAATGGCCTCAAGTTCAGCAATGACACTGTGAGTGCCTGAGGCAGACATAGAGGCAGGAACAGATGTCCTACTGGATGGCAGATCAATGTCCAGGACATGAGGGTCCAGGAACAACCGTTGGTCCAAGGTGATGGGAGGGCCTTTAGGCACAGGAATATCATCAACAGTGAGGATATTAGGACGTTGTTTCAGAATGATAGCAGTCAGTAAAGAAGGAAAAGAGATGGGGAGTTTCACTGCACAGGTATCTGCATGCTTCAAAGTTTGGGAAAACACAAAGTTGCCAAAGTCATAAGCAATTTCAGTCCCAATGCGATAGAGAAGCTTGGCAAGCATAGCAGAAACAGCAGAAGTATGGTTAGAGGGAACCCAATTCACCACTCCAATCCTATTCAAAATAGCATACTTCACACTCAGAACCCCAGTTGACAGAAGCTTCTTAGCAGGCCACTTCTTTACTCTTCCAGCAGTCAATTCCTCAGCAACCGTATCCAGAGAAAGTTCTTCTTCAACAAATTCAACCACACTTCTTCCAAGGGTTTGGTTGATGATAGCAGGAGAGAAATTCACACACTTACCCCTGACAAACACTTTCCTGAATTCAGGACTGGCAGAATTATTAACATCATCAGAGAGATTGACAATAAATTCCTTTACAAGCTTGTCATAACATTTTCCTATGTTCATCACAGTCTGCCTCAACCCTGCTTTTGCTATCAAGGCAATGATCTCTTTGCAGGCTAACACATCAGAATCAATCTCCCTTTCTTTAGCAACACGTCTTTGATAGACATATTTCCATTTGAAGGCATTTTCTGGAGCATGAATAGACACATTATCTAGAGGAACATTAGGAATATCTGAGGGAATACGCTTACCAGAGAACATTTTCTTCTCCGAGGCGGTGATGTCCAGGACATCGCCTTCAACATATGATTCAGTCTCCAAATCGATTCTGGAACCTTTATGCTTTTTCCCAGTAGTCTTCTTGGCTTTCTTCCCTGATGATTCCACAGCTTTCTGCTTGCCTTTCCGTGACGCATCGGTTGCCCTTGATTTTGAAGATCCAGTAGGGATCTTGGTTTTCTTCTTCTTGACAACAGGGATTTCTTCAACAGATGCTCTTCTTCGCTTAAGCATTCTGGCAGCAACACTTGCCAGAGGCACATCCTCTGAATCTTCATCATCAGAGACATCATGAACAGTGGGAGGGGTCTTCATCGATTCCTCTGACAAGACATCCATTGAGTTTGCAGCCTTGGAATCAGAACTCTTGGATGAAGAGGAAGAATCCTTTGAGAGTGAAACTTCCTTGGCAGGCTTATCAGACAATGTCGCGACATCGTCTTCAACATTTGCAGAGACAGAAGTATTGGAGACTTCCTCAGGCACAGGGGCTTCTGGGTTTTGCATTGGGGTTGCACGAGACTTGTAGTGCTTCTTGGAAGGAGTTCTTGAGTTCTTCTTAGATTGAGAGGAAGAACTTGTGTGCAAACCCATAACCCTAGCACCACCAGCAGTTCTCTCTATCTTTCCTTTCACAGACTCTTTCTTGCTTGAAGACATGATGAACTGGTAAAGCAAACGAACAAAAACAAGAAATTGAGAGAAACGTAAGTGATGAGAATCAGAAATTGTTAGAGCAAGATTGGCAACTTGTGGTGAGAATGTGATGAAGTCATTGGTGATGATTATATAGCAGTTGAGTGAGAAGGAAGCAATGATGTCCCAACGGCAGTTAATGGTAGTTACGAGGAAACTAGCCGTTAGACAGAAAAGGGGCTTTAATTGCTATGCTTCTTCGAAGAGGCAAATCCCAAGATTTCCTCTTAATTTGTCAAATGTAGCAGCATCTAAGGGTTTGGTAAAGATGTCAGCCAATTGTCTCTCTGTGGGGACATGTTCCAAAGTAACAATTTTATCCTCCACTAATTCCCTGATGAAGTGATGTCTGATATCTATGTGTTTGGTTCTGCTATGTTGTATAGGGTTCTTGGCAATATTGATAGCACTCAAATTGTCACAGTACAATGTCATGACATCTTGCTCAACTTCGTATTCCTTGAGCATCTGCTTCATCCAAATAAGCTGAGTACAACTGCTTCCAGCAGCTATATATTCAGCTTCAGCTGTGGATAAAGACACGCAGTTTTGCTTCTTGCTAAACCAAGAAATTAAGTTGTTTCCAAAGAAGAAACACCCTCCAGATGTACTCTTTCTATCATCAGCACTCCCTGCCCAATCTGCATCACAATACCCTACAAGGGAAGAATTAGTATCATTTGTATAAAGAATCCCATAGTCACAAGTACCATTTATGTACTTAATGATTCTTTTCACTTGTAAGAGATGACTGGTCTTTGGAGCAGCTTGATATCTTGCACAAGCACCAACAGCAAAGGTAATGTCAGGTCTGCTAGCAGTGAGGTACAACAAGCTTCCAATCATGCTTCTATATAAGCTTTGATCAACATCCTCTCCCTGATTGTCTTTAGACAGCTTGATATGTGTAGCAGCAGGAGTCCTTTTATGTCCAGATTTTTCAAGTCCAAATTTCTTGACGATGCCCCTAGCATACTTACTCTGGGAAATAAACATTGAGTCTTCCATTTGTTTGATCTGAAGTCCCAGAAAGTAGTTCAATTCACCAACTAAGCTCATCTCAAACTCTGACTTCATTTGTTGGACAAAATGTTCCACCATCGAGTTCGACATCCCACCAAACACAATATCATCAACATATATCTGTGCAATCATGAGTTTTCCTCTTTCATTTTTCACAAATAATGTCTTGTCTATTCCTCCCTTGCAATAACCATTGCTCACCAGAAACTCTGTAAGGCGTTCATACCAAGCTCTAGGGGCCTGTTTTAATCCATACAGGGCTTTCTTGAGTTTGTAGACATGTTCAGGATGATGTGGATCTGTGAATCCCTTTGGTTGTTCAACATAAACTTCCTCATTCAGATAACCATTTAGAAAGGCACTTTTAACATCCATTTGGAATAATCTGAACTTCAAAAGACAAGCAACACCAAGCAAAAGTCTTATGGATTCCAACCTAGCCACTGGAGCAAAGGTTTCATCAAAGTCTACTCCTTCAATCTGAGTATATCCTTGAGCCACCAGTCTTGCTTTGTTTCTAGTTACTACACCATTCTCATCTGACTTGTTCTTGAAAATCCACTTGGTTCCTATGATGTTTACTCCCTCAGGCCTAGGAATGAGATCCCATACTTCATTTCTTCTGAATTGATCAAGTTCTTCTTGCATAGCATTTATCCAGTATTCATCTGTCAGAGCCTCCTTGACATTTTTGGGTTCTACCTTGGATATAAAACATTCATGAGCAATGTAGCTTCTAGCCCTGGTAGTAACTCCTTCTTTGAGGTCACCAATAATATTCTCTTGAGGATGATTCTTTTGAATTCTGATCGATGGAGCTTTATTTGCAGGGGTCATCTGGTGATCTTGCTCATCAGAACTGGTTTCTGATTCAATGTCGAGGTCAATAGTTGGGACATCGGCTGTGACATGTGGACCATCATCATCTTCAGTTGCACCAGTGTCTTCTCTTTCATTTGGTTGATCATCAATAGAGACATTTACAGATTCCATCATTACCTTTGTTCGGGAATTGTACACTCTGTAAGCTTTGCTGTTTGTAGAGTATCCCATGAAAATTCCTTCATCACTCTTAGGATCTAGCTTTCTTCTTTGTTCACGATCAGCCAGAATATAACATTTACTCCCAAAGATATGAAAGTGTTTCACAGTTGGCTTCCTTCCTTTCCAGAGTTCATATAGAGTGACTGTGGTTCCAGCTCTAATGGTTACTCTATTGTGAATGTAACAGGCTGTGTTCATGGCTTCTGCCCAGAACTTGTTGGAAATCTTCCTTGCATGAAGCATAACCCTGGTGGATTCTTGAAGAGTCCTGTTTTTCCTTTCAACAATTCCATTCTGCTGAGGTGTAATTGGAGCTAAGAATTCATGGCTTATTCCTTCTGAATCACAGAAGTCAGAGAATTTGGAGTTCTCAAACTCTCGTCCATGATCACTTCTGATTCTTACTATAGAGCGATTCTTCTCAGTTTGAAGTTTCAGACATAGCCTTCTGAATATGTCAAAGGTTTCTGATTTTTCCTTCATGAAGTCAATCCATGTGAACCTGGAATAATCATCAACACAGACATATACATATTTCTTACCTCCTAGACTTTCTAGACACTTGGGCTTTCTTTTGTGGAATCCACATGTAGCAATTGTCTTTGGACCTGACACCTCTCATCACAATCTCTTGATCACTAGTGGTAACCATGCATTCAGTCTTGCTAAACTTCACATCCAGATCTTGATCACACAACTGACTTATACTGATTAGATTTGCTGTCAACCCCTTGACAAGAAGAACGTTGTTCAGACTAGGAGATCCAGTGTTTACCAACTTCCCAATGCCTTTGATTTTTCCTTTAGCCCCATCTCCAAAGGTGACTGATTTACTGGAGTATTCCTTGAGATTTTCTAGATACTCCTTATTCCCAGTCATGTGTTTTGAGCAGCCACTATCAAAATACCAGTCTTCACTTGATGAGACTCTAAAAGATGTGTGTGCTATAAGACATGAAACTTCTCCTTTGGGTACCCAAGCTCTCTTAGATGTCTTGAGAACCTTCTGGATCTGAGGATATCCGTATAGCTTGAAGCAGTAGGGCTTAATGTGACCAAACCTACCACAATAATGACATCTCCATGGAATTTGAGCAGTAGCCTTCTGAGTAGTAGGATGTGGAGGCATATGTTGTGACATCGGGCTTGACATCTGATAGTTCTCTGGGTTTTTAAACTCAGAGTTTTCTTTAGCTCTTACAAACTTCCTTGATGCTTTCTGATTTCCTCTACTCCCAGACTGATAACTGAAACCAATGCCTTTAACACTCTTTCCTTGCTTGCTTGTTTCTTCCAGAATCTCTTCAAGCATATTAGATCCACTATTCAGCATACGCACTGACTTGTAGGTATTTTCCAGTTTGGCTGTCAATGTAGCTACTTTCTCTTGAAGATCAGCTATGGTTAACAGAAGCTTGGCTTTTTCAACAGTTTCAACATCCTTTAATTTTGAGTTCCATTTATCCAAATCATCTTGCAGTTTATCAATGGTCTCCCTTAGGTTTTCATTTTCAGTCTTAACTTGTTTCATCTCATCTTCTTGCTCCTTCAGATGTTTGCAAGTTTCCTTCCATTTAACATGTAGGAGTTTGTAAGTCTCTTCCAAATCCTCAAATGTCATTTCATCACCACTGGAATCTGAGTCATTGACAGCCCCTGAGAAAGCATTAACCTTGTTGACAGATAATTCTTCCTCATCCTCAGTATCTTCATCTGACCATGTCACTACCATGCCTTTCTTCTGTTTCTTCAAGTAGGTTGCACACTCAGATCTAATGTGACCATAACCCTCACATTCATGACACTGAACACCCTTGTCTTGGCCTGATTTGTCCTCTTCTTTGACCTTTCGCTGGGAATTGTAGGTTTTATAGTTGTCTGACTTAATGTCCTGGACATTTGGCCTAGTCCTTCTGTCTATCTTCCTTAGAGCTCTGTTGAATTTTCTAGCAAGAAGGGCCAGAGCTTCAGATAGATTCTCACTTTCACTATCAGCATCATCTCCTTCAGTGGTGTTGGATACAAAAGCAATGCTTTTGGTCTTCTTTTCAGGTTTTTCACCCAACTTTAACTCATAAGTCTGCAGAGAACCAATCAGCTCATCCACTTTCAAACTGCTGATATCTTGAGCTTCTTCAATAGCAGTGACCTTCATTGCAAACTTGCTGGTTACAGACCTCAAGATTTTCCTCACAAGCTTTTCATCTGACATAGGTTCTCCTAGAGCAAATGAAGCATTTGACAGATCACGCACACGCATGTGATATTCAGAAATAGTCTCATCTTCTGTCATTGTCAAGTTCTCAAAACGAGTAGTAAGCATCTGGAGTTTAGACATCCTCACCCTGGTTGTACCTTCATGTGCTGTTTTCAAAATCTCCCAAGCATCTTTGGCAACAGTGCAAGTATTAATCAATCTAAACATGTTTTTGTCCACAGCATTGAAGATAGCATTCATTGCTTTTGAGTTTGCCAGAGAAGCTTCTTCTTCAGCACTTGTCCATTCATCCTCAGGTTTTTCTTCAGGAGTAGATGTACTTCCTTCTGCTTGAGCTTTGACAGGATGCTTCCAGCCTTTGACAACAGCCTTCCAAGTTTTGATATCAATAGACTTGAGAAAAGCTATCATTCGAACCTTCCAGTAATCATAATTGGAGCCATCCAGGATTGGTGGCCTGTTGATCGATCCTCCCTCCTTATTGTCCATGAGATCAAGAAACTATCTCCCTGGAGCTCACCCACACAGAACAGGGGTGCCTGCTCTGATACCAATTGAAATTCTAGATCCCTTAGAACAAATGTCCTGCACGATGCTGGGACAATCGATTAGACCATCATGCAACTGAAAGACCTGAACACGAAACAACAAACAACTAAAAGGAAACAAGACACAGGAAGTTGTTAACCCAGTTCGGTGAAACTACACCTACGTCTGGTTAGCTTTCGCCCAATGAAAAGGAATTCCACTATCTCAAGAACTAGGTATTACAGACCCACATGAACACATCAAGTTCATTGTTCTTAACCTATTCTACCCCGTGGTATTCTACTTAGAACCACAGCCTAAGTATGAGAGCCCCTCTCACTTTTCCTCAATCACTGCCACAGTGATTGGTGAACAACAATAACACAGAGTTTGTTTGACACTCAAACACAACACAGAACTCAGTCTCACTTTATAGAATCAGTGAGCAAGACGAGTTCACAACTAACAAAGACAAAGAACAACTTACACTCTTAAGAACACTTGATCTTCAAGGTAATTCTCTCGATCCCCCTCAAGCTTCAGGTCTTTGTCAATATATATACTTCAGCAGAGGCGGCTAGGGTTTATTTGGGCTGAAGAACACTTTGATCCAACTCATATCAGCAGAGAATCTTTCAAGATCTGATATGAGTGATCAACAAGTAAAAATAGAAACAAATCTTTTTAATCACAGATTTGCTTCAACAATCACAACCCGCAACTGGCTCCCAACACACAGTTACTTGACCTTCAAGTAAGCACAGATCATACCATAAAGCATAACCACAAGGGACCCACTTGCATGCCAGCAGGGGCGGATGTCCTGGCCTTCATCAAGGCAGATGTCACAACATCGGCTAGGACATCAGGTTGTTTTTTTTTACAAAATTGATGACAACAAAGGAACAACAATGAGAAATAAAAACTAGTTATTAAAGAGGGAAAAAAAATTAAAGTTCGGATCCCCATATTCCGAAGTTGCTCGGATCCTGTAATTCCGAAATGTCTCGGATACCGTAATGTCGAAGATTGTTTAAATTTGGGGTGCCAAATTTAAGTACAGGTATGGAAATGGAAAGGAGACTTCCGAAACATTTCGGACTCCATAGTTCCGAACTTTAGTTTTCGGACTAGAGCCTTCCGAATGGTGAAAACAAATGGGGTGGCAAGTTACCTGACTCTAATAGCACGGACATTAGCTTTCCGAAGTACTTCGGAAACCGGAGTTCCGAAATCTTGTTAACCAGTTAAAAATGACAGTACCAGAAACAATGCAGGCAGAAACCACAAATTCTCATAACCAGCTACATTGCAGGGCAGAAACAGATAAAATGCACATCAGAAACAGTTTAATACTTAATCATAATACTTTGAACTTCTAATTAGCCGTACATATGTCATAGATACAAATTAACAAACATCAATCATAGTCTCAATCTTCTCCAAGGTCTATAAAGACATTCTCTTGAGGACCACCCATAGCATCAATCCAAGCATTCAATTCTGCCGTAAATGTAGCCAAACGCGCCGCATACGGGATGATCCATTGGTCGGTGGGTTCTTTGGCCAAAAAACGGCCATTGGGGAGCGATTGTTGGCATAGGATGTCCCGGCTTTAGCTTGAGCTACATTTGAGAGTATAGCAATAAAGTTAGATAAGAACAAAGTGGCTGAGTACAAAGTATACTAATTTAACGTGACAAGCGAGTGTAAGGTACTTAACAAAAGATATACCTGAACAAAGTGGTTGGTGACATGACCAACTGCTATAACGGGATGTACTTCCGGTGGGGCGCCTCCTCTCAATGGCAGATAAGTGTAACAACCGTCTAGTGAAATGGAGATGAAGACAACTTGAAACCTCGTAGCAATGAGGTACCCCATCTCCGGTAGAGACATCCACTTGTCTTCAGTTGCAATTGTACCAATCGGGAGGATGAGACGATTTTGTAGGGACTGAACCCTCTCGTAACCAAATATGTTTCTATAGTAAGCAGTATTCTCTGAGAGTTCTACAAGCAACTCTTCCCTAATCAAAGGCCAACCGTCTTGACCTATGTCGGGTCTGAACAATGCAGCAACTGATCTATAACCACAATTACCATCTGGAATAACATCTATGACTTTTTCTATATGTTGATGGAAGAAAGATGGCAAATCATCCAAGTATATGCTGGTGGTGGACTGGTTGCTCTTCTTGGACTTCTTCTTTGACTTCAGAGCTTGTGGTGTAGGAGTTCGGTTTCGAGGACAAGATACTTTGTTAGGTGTTGGCTTGAGGCTATTGTTAACATGTTCCCAATAACAAGGATCACGCTGTAAGGATGGTTTTTGTTGACTAGGTGGTTTACTCTCCATAGCCTTGGACGAGCGCTTGGGCTTTATCTTCACTTGAGGAGGACACAGTGAACTACTAGAAGGACAATAGAGCTCCTTTACCTTCCTCCTTAGCATACTTTGGCCCGCAACATCCAAAGTGTTGAAATAAGCGGTCAAGCCATCAATCTCTGACGGGAGGTCTCCTTGGTTTGAGGCTTGACTCCTAATGGGTACATGGTCTCAACCAAGTATCTTCCAGAAAGTATGGACTGCCTCATACAGAATTCTATCATAACTATGAAGTGCACACGCACAAGGAAGCCCATGGGTAACTTGGAACGCGCATCCACAACCATCACGCATCACTCTGTTCTGTTCATCTTCCATGAGTTGCATGGCCTTTCTGGACACAAATCCCCTGACATTTGTATACATGGGCGACTTGAAACGATGTTCTACAAGGTTGATACTGCGCTCAAATGATGCCTTGATTTCATTGTGTCGTACAGTGGTCAACCTATCCACTGCATCCCACGAGGCGCACAAGTCACCTCTGCCGTCTTTCAGCATCCTCTTCAAGGTTGAGTGTGCACTTTCAGCCCTGCATACAAAAGATCATACTCTATCAATTTCTGGTAATAAAGCAAGACTATGAAATGAAAAATATATCACAAGCAATAAAGTGTGCATTGTACCTGTTACTCGTTGTTGTTCCAAAATGCAACACAGAATTGGTCCACGCACTCACAAATTTCTCCTTGTGCTTTAACCATGTAGTAGAAATGTAGGATATGAAATCTGGGTAGTCCTTACACATGACACACATTTCCTTCCATTCCTCATCAAATTGTTCCACTGTTTCAGCATATATCAGGCATTTCCAGTTCTCCATCACTGAAAGGGCAAAATCATCCGTGCCAATCAACACTTTGTACTTTGCCTCCACATTCTTGTTTATGTGGAACCGGCATAATAAATTGGTACAATTGGGAAGACATTGCTTAACAGCACTCAGTAAAGCCAAATCTCTATCAGTCACAATCACTTGAGGTAATCTAGCATCATCGGCAATAAGAGACTTCATGCACTCCAAGGCCCAAACATAGTCAATTGTGTGCTCCCTAACTATGTAGCAAAATGCTATGGAGAAAGTCAACCCCGTAGAAGTGAGACCAACCATTTCAAGCAAGGGGATCTGATATCTGTTTGTCTTGTACGTGCAATCCATGATGACCACATGAGGGAATGTGTTGAAGAGTCTGACCGCATCAGGATGAGCCCAGAAGAGATCCCTAATCTCACTTGAATCAGCTTGTTGCCTTTCAAAGTGAACATACTTGGCTTCTACCAACTTCTTCATCAAATGTTGCATTTCTGTCAATGGTCCCCTCTCCTCTTTTTTAAACCTTTTGTTGCAAGTGTAAACTTGAGTGATTGTAGTCAAGTTACCTGGATTGTTTTCCTTCAATGCCGCTAGTATTTGTCTCGGTGGAGTCCAAGTACTAGTCATGGTGCCCACAAGCCCCTTCTCTTCCTCTGTTAGTCGACCAACGTAGGGGTGGCCAACTAGTGATTTAGCTGGTTCATGGTTGTGTTTACCATCCATCACTTTCAGCCGCCACATTCTATCACCCTTCGCAGGTTGTCCTTTGAGATTAAACTTACAATCAGTCTTTTGTGATGCGGTCTTTTTGTACTTGAATGTATTCGGGTCCTTGTATGGCCTGTAAATACCATGCTTCGCACACTTAATAGTAACAAATACCTTTCCTCCACTTATAGCATAGTCAGACCTTGCGATCACCAGCACATAACCATTCGCCTTTCCAGCATTCTTAGCCCATTGTTCAAGCTCATCACGAGTATCAAATATCTGTTCAATGATAACATATTGCTTTAGAAATAAAACATCCTACCAACCATGACTAATTATTCAATGATCATCACATCATTTTCCAAATACATAGTAGTATGTTCCAACAATAATTATTCAATGAATACCTTATCAGTTGTAAATAAATGTGTGGCGTCCACGCTTATACGAGGGGGCACCCACGGAATGATATTGCTAGGCTCAACATTCCCAGAACCGCATGCGGCATCGCATGCGGCATCAACCAGTAAATCTTCTTCATATAGGTACGGTTCATTCATTCAGCCTGCATATAACAAACTGCAACTGGTTAACTATTTCGGACATTGTGATTCCGAACATCTTCGGATAGAGACAATCCGAACTAGTTCGGATACAGATAATTCGTAACAAGCTCGACAGCATCAGAATACAAGCAAACAATGGTGGTGCAAAACGAACTTCCAACAAACAACAATGAAATGTAACTACAATGATAAGTAAAGCAGGATATGAAGGGTGAGAGAAATGAAACTTACCAGAAGGAACTTGGTAGCAAGGTGGAACTTGGAAGGAGATGGTGGTTGAGGGTGGAGCAAGTGGAACTTGGAAGGAGATGGTGGTGAGGGGGAGGAAAACAAACGTGGAGGAAGAAGAGGAAGAGTGGTGGTGGTGGAGTTTTTTGAATCAGATTGTAATGGGGGGGTGGTGATGGGGTTGGTGGGGGAGGAGTAATGGTGATGGAGTTGGTGGTGGAGGAGTAATGGTGCTCAAAAGGTGGCAGTGTGCGACAGGTTTTCGGATCCAGAGATTCCGAATTACTTCGGAGAGGATGGTTCCGAATTATGTTTGTCATTTAAGTGTCATTCTCAATAAGGTATTTTTCGGAACTTTTGATTTCGAAGTGTTACGGATACCTTGTGTCCGAAGGGTATTTCTGGCATTTTTTAAAAAATATGGGGTGGCATTTCTAAGCCCTGGGGTGCCAAATCCAGGGCTCAAAGGATCACCGTGTTCATTGTTCCTAGGGGTGTTCAAAAACTGGATATGGTTAAAACCAAACCATATCCACTTTAAAACCAGTTTTACCATTTGGATTTTTTAACCGATCCAGTTTTGATATCTCAAACCGGTTATAAAACCGGTTTTTAATCTGGATCCGGATTTAACCGGTTTTAACCAGTTTAAAACCGGTTATGTTTAAAACCGGTTTTAAACCAGTTTTAAAATCCGGATTTAGTTCAGAATCAGTTTTTAAAATTGGATTTGATTGAAAAACCGGATTTAAAACCGGATTTTGTTGAAAACCGGATTTTAAAATTGGATTTGGCTCAAACCGGATTTTAAAACTGGATTTTGAAACTATATTTGGTCATTTCATTTGTCTAATATGATATACGGTCAAATTTGTCTAAGATGATTGACTAAAAAACGTGAATATAACTTTTATGAATCTAAAATGGATCTCCTATCATCATCAACAATAGCCATGTTATGATTTCCATTCCATAAGACAGCCATGAAATTCGCTCTGGCTTACAACACTATAAGATATGAAATTCCAAAATAACTTGTTTCATAGCTTAAAACCAAAGCAAGTAGCACTTATATATTGCAAACACTAAGAGTAAAGAAGCTAAAATAGTGGCATAGCAGCTAAAAACAAAGCATTGTCAAGGATCCAACAACATTACAACACCTACATAATTAAGAATGAGCATTTACATTCTAACACCTGAGTTGTAAACAAACACTAAATTAGACTGGTCAAAACTACACTAGGGACAAGCAAACATAATAAACTGAGCAACAATCAAAGAATTCATTCATTCTCTTGAGGATTGTTGATCAATGACTCGTGAACGTGAGAGATGACACCACCAACAATGGTTCCCTTGACCTACATAACAAAATTTAACAGCAAAGCCACAAGGTCCATTAGAGTAGCAAAATCAAGCAACTATCAACAAAACATGGAAGTAAACTTTTATTATACCCAATTGCACAAGCATATCCAAAAAGGTGCAACTAATTTCATAAAAAAACAAACTCTTACTATACCTTTCAATCTTCATCAAGCGCAATAGAGGTGGTAGTAATATCTTCAGTGGAGGCCACTTCTGCAAAATAAACAAATACTTTTAATTATCTAAAAATTCATAATATTATAGGTAACAATAAACATATCATCAAACATAATTTGTTATTATACCTTGCTCATATTTCTCAAGCTCCATAACTTCTTCATTTGAAAGTAATGATTTTGAATATTTCCCCTTAATCCAATCTTGAGTACAGATAAGTGCTTCCAATGTTTTTGGAGTTAAGGAACTCCGATATGGATCAACCACCCTTCCTCCTGCACTAAAGGTGGATTCAGAAGCCACTGTAGAGATAGGTATAGCAAGCAACTCTCTTGCAATGCTTGCAAGCCACTTGTATCATTTGACCAAGACATTTCCCTGATCTTTTTCCCAACTCCAAGAACCTCTAAGATGTATATATTACTAGTCACATAAGATGAACCAGAAATGCACATAGTAGCTTCATAGAAAGTCCTCAAAAATGGCATGACTGAACGCGCATGGTCCCAATCTGAGTGTGTAGGCGGCCCCCTCCACGCCTCCAACTTGTCATCCTTCCCCTTTACTAATTCTTCAACAAACTTGGGATCATTCAATTCAAGCTCTTCAAAAGCTTTTTGGTGTTTTAGTGCAGCTTCTAACATGAGATAAGTTGAGTTCCACCTCGTTTCACAGTCTATAAAAACAAGGCCCTTGTACTCGATCTTTGCCTTTTCAACACATGCTTTAAACTTTCTCATTCTACCATCGGAAGCTCTAACATATTTTACAGCGGCACGGATCCTCAAAACAGAATCACCAATCACCTTAAGACCATTCTTCACAACCAGATTCAATATATGCGCAGCACAACGCATGTGAAGGTGGTCTCCGTCTAGGATCAAGTTACTCCAAGATTGTAGCCTCTTCTTGAGATGTCCAACCCCAACATCATTTGAGGTGGCATTATCAACTGTAATAGATAAAATATGACTCAAATCCCAATCACTCAAACACGCCTCAATTGCCTTAGACATCACCTCTCCTTTATGGCTAGTGACTTGGCGAAAATTTAGAACCTTCTTATGCAAATTCCAATTATTGTCAATGAAGTGGACTGTCAAACACATATAGCAGTAGGTTTGGCATGTCCATGTATCAGTGGTGAGGCAAACTCTTCTAGAATGATGGGCAAGATAGCTCTTCAGTTTGATCTTCTCCATAATCCAAAGCGACAACGTATCACGAGTTAGCGTGGAGCGCGAGATACATTTAAACCTCGGCTCAAAAACATGAAGAAATTCTAGAAAAGCTTCATGTTCCACTGCTCTAAAAGGAAGCTCCATAGCTACAAACATCTTCACGAGTGCTTCCCGACACTTTTCTTGGTCAAACTTTAGTGTAGAAGGGGAAGAACAAACATTGACCGTTGAGGACGAAGAGTTTGGATTAGACTTGCATTTATTACTATGATTTCTCATGGAGGTTGTTCCATTGTTGCACTTGAGTGAAATGTTACAGTAATTGCATCTTGCCCTGTCGGTTGACACGGGATCTACACTGAAATGGTCCCAAACATAAGACTGGTTAGCCCGCCTTTTCCGTTTTCTAGAAGATCCCACATCAGCGCTGTTAGATCCATCTTGCGGAGGAGTAGATAACTCGTGATCCATCTGACAAGGAGAAATAGGCAAGAATGAAATAAGGTATAATTACCATTATATAATAAAACCAAAAAGACATAATATTTGAAGAGAAAAAGTATATCATATATCATATTTCCACCAGTCATAATATTTGCTTCAGGTTCATCAATAGACCTGTAACCATGTAAACTTAAAGTCCACCAGTCATAATATTTGAAAATATGAATTATCAAGGGAAGAAACTACCCAGATATATGAATTAACATGTTAAAACTACCCACATCTTTACCTAGAACAGATTCAGATTATGCCTCATCGATCCAGAAAGAGAAACAAGAGGGTTACTAAGTCGAGTGCTACAATTGGAACTAGTCCCTTATTTCTCCATCAAACCCAACTCTTAGAATCCCTCAAAACTCAATAACTGAGTAAACCCATAAACCAAACACCCCAAATCCTCAACAACAATGAAGAGAAATGAAAAGGGTAAGTAGAAAAGAGGAAGAACCTGAGGAAATCGAGGTAGAGAATGGGGATTTCAGTTCCAAATCCTGAAGGTCAGTGACGCAAACCCAAAATTGGCGGCGACGGCGGCGGCGGCGATGGTGGCGGCAATGGCGGCGGCGAGTTGATTTGGGAATAGGGTTAGGGTTCTTTGAAAGTTGAAACAGGAACTGAATTTGGATTTTAGAAACTGAAACCGGTTATGAATGAATAATAGAAAATTGATTTTTTAAAAATATTAAATTTGGTTTTGGATATGGTAAACTGGTTTTTTATCCAAATTCAAAAACTGGATATCCAAATTGGTATCCACTTTAAAACCGGATACATTAAAACCGGTTATATATAAAACCGGATTTTCTGGATATGGTTATGGTTTGGTTATGGATTGGTTATGGAAACCGGATTTTTTGAACACCCCTACTCAACATCCTCCGTGGCATCATGGGAGCTCCCAGCAACATGTGATTTCCTGCGCCCTTGGCTCTTCCTCTTAGCCATCTATTAAAAAATAATACTCATCAGATAATTGCAAAAGTACCAATTGATGAGCTTTATAACTGAATATTCATGCAATCAGCAAGAGATATGTACCAAGACAGATTATCAACTTAATATTCATGCAATCAGTTGAAAGCTAGAAGAAACTAAGATTATCACTTAATATTCATGCAATCAGCTGAAAGCTAGAAGAAACTTAATATTCAAGAGGCTACAAATATCAACCAAGACAGGTTATTTACCTCTGATAAACTGAACAGTGATTTCTGTTTGTTCTTTGATTGCAACTCTAATCTTTTCAACAGATTCCTGATCAATAAACCAGTATATGTAAATAAAAAGAATGTCTAACATACTTGATCAATAAGCATGTCTAGCATATTTATGTACTGAAAAGAATAAACCAGTATATGTAAATGCTACTCAACTTGAAGATAGTTTTCTAAGAATGAAAACTGAAAGTACGGAGGGCAAAACATGTATCAAGTACGTTGAGGATGTTTAGATCAACTTTTCTTTAAACAAAATTGATTATCAAAGGGAAAAGAAACAAAAGTGTTCTGGTTGAGTATCTCATTCAGCAAAAAGCACACAGCTGCATGAGTAGCAAGGCCAGTGTTTCTATTCAAATTAAAAAGTAGAAACTAAGATTATCAATAAACCAGAATATGTAAACCAGTATATGTAAATGCTGATATGTAAACCAGTATATGTAAATAAAAAGAATGTCTAACATACTTGATCAATAAGCATGTCTAGCATATTTATGTACTGAAAAGAATAAACCAGTATATGTAAATGCTACTCAACTTGAAGATAGTTTTCTAAGAATGAAAACTGAAAGTACGGAGGGCAAAACATGTATCAAGTATGTTGAGGATGTTTGGATCAACTTTTCTTTAAACAAAATTGATTATCAAAGGGAAAAGAAACAAAAGTGTTCTCGTTGAGTATCTCATTCAGCAAAAAGCACACATCTGCATGAGTAGCAAGGCCAGTGTTTCTATTCAAATTAAAAAGTAGAAACTAAGATTATCAACTTAAGGGTTGAGTACAAGCAAATAGGGAAACTAGAATCTTATCTAATTAAAAAGATCCTATATCTAATAAGATAAGAAACAATCAAATCTTATCTGTTAAAGAAAAACATTCAAATCATTACTAATGAATATATCCTAATTCCTAACTAATAAAGATATAAAAATAAAAATTGAAATATGCTAAATTAACCTAACTAATCAAATCTGTATGAAATCAGCATCCATATAAGGTTCCTAATTTTCTTTGTTGTTTACAATGACAGGGATGCATATGGTATATCAACAAGAAGGGATAAAATTATAGCACTGGTTATGATAATAGTAGCTGTAGTGACAAGTGTGATTGCCATTTCCACCAACATATACAATGCTTTTAGCAGCAAGTCATAAAGTTGGTACTCTCATAGCATGTTTGGATAACTTCTCTTTTCTCTCCTCATAGCAAGTCATAATGTTGGCACAATGTTAAATATGACTTAACTAAAGTTAACTAATGAAAAAGCCAATCCAAAATAACTAAACTAAAAAATTATCAAAGATAGAGCATAAGTGTGTTTTCATAGTTCTGTACAGAAACACTATGGGAATTGGTTGGGACCAATATGATCTGCATGCCACAACGATTAGAGGTGTTCATTTATCAGGGTAGAGTAAGGGCTGTTTGTCCTAGTTAAGAGTATCAAGTATTGGATTAGCCTTACTTAAGAGTATCTCATTCAACATATTAAGCACCAAAATCAACATATTTAAGCACCAGACTTTCCTATTATATGAAGCATAAAAGTATAACATACAAAAGCCACTAGTGTCCATTGTTTTACTATATGAAGATCAGGATCAGAAGATAAGAAATCCTTACAGGTAGCACAGTGAATCACGTCTAGCACAATCAAGGCACAGTCAAGGCAGAAAGCATGCTCCCTTGGCTCTGCATGAATATGAACAAGTTAATTTACAGTAAACCAACATCAACAAGAGCTTCAATCAGACATCTTCAAGAGCTTCAATCAGACATCTTCAAGAATGAGATACTAAAACCGCACAATTGTTCAAGCTGCACCCAACAATTTCACCCAACAAATCGCACCCAACAATTTCAACAATCCCTAAAACCGCACAATCCACAAATCACTAAAACCCTAATACACGAAATACCAAACCGCACCCAACAATTTCAAGAGCAACAATTCGAATTCGTAACCCTAACAACAACAACAAGATGACTAAGATTATGAAGGCTCTCTTACCTCTATTGCGGGCGGAATTCGAATTCCAGTTGACGAAGAAGATGATGAAGAGCGATGAAGGGAGAGCTCTGATGAAGGCTGTGAAGGTTTGGAGGGCTTCGGAAATGGAAGTTCAAGAAGGAATTCGGAATGAAATAGGAAATGAGCCCGTGTTTTGAATTAATACAACAGCATTCGGAACTTTACCCTCCGAAGCATATCGGAATCGCAAAATCAGAAAGACTTCGGATATGGGTATTCCGAAATAAAACACGGAGGGGCATAATAGTATTTCCCCACTTTTAAGTGGGGTGGCATTTCTAAGCCCTGGGGTGCCAAATCCAGGGCTCTGATCCTTTCCTGATATATTATATCCCTGACATAGAGAAACTATGAAGCTAACATAAACCAGGTATAACAAACTTCAGTGTTAAAACAGATATACTTGATCAAAATACTAATAAATTAGTAGTGGCATACGAAGCAGTTAGCAAAGAAAAACTAGCTCAGTCAGGTAAGGACTAAGGAAATAGTAATTACCCTAGGAAAGCGGTGAGAGAACTAAGAGTCTAATACTGACTCTCTGCTATAAGAATTTTAAAATTTTGGGGGAGGTGCTATTCTATGGTACACAATTATGAGCTTGGTACAGAGGTCAATTCGAATTCGTAACCCTAACAACAACAACAAGATGACTAAGATTATGAAGGCTCTCTTACCTCTATTGCGGGCGGAATTCGAATTCCAGTTGACGAAGAAGATGATGAAGAGCGATGAAGGGAGAGCTCTGATGAAGGCTGTGAAGGTTTGGAGGGCTTCGGAAATGGAAGTTCAAGAAGGAATTCGGAATGAAATAGGAAATGAGCCCGTGTTTTGAATTAATACAACAGCATTCGGAACTTTACCCTCCGAAGCATATCGGAATCGCAAAATCAGAAAGACTTCGGATATGGGTATTCCGAAATAAAACACGGAGGGGCATAATAGTATTTCCCCACTTTTAAGTGGGGTGGCATTTCTAAGCCTTGGGGTGCCAAATCTGTAAGACCCGGATTTTCGGAACAAGTTAATTTCCGACTCACGCGTGGAATCAGTGTAAGTGTCTCAGGAGTTTGATATTTGAGAAAGATTAATGAAGAAGAAAGTTCAGGAATTGCTCGAGGAATGTGGCGTTGTTTCTTTCGGAGCTAGTGCGAGTCGTCTGCATACCTGCCTTATGGCGAGCATGTCCAGAATAGGCTAATTTCGCTTTTAAAGCAATGTTTAGGCGATATTTGGAATTCTTGGAAAATTTAAAGATTCTCTTTATTTTTCCTTCGACCATCATTTCATTTCGGAACTCTGGATTGTACGCACGATAGTATTTACTTTTCGGATGTCCGCCGACGCTAATTTCTTTGCTTCGAAACCTTAGTTTTGAGCGAAGGATGAAGACTTTTTCTATTCGGGACTTCTAACGAAGATTCCGTCCGCGTTGCCAGACTTGTTTCGACATTTCCAATCTTTCTTCTGTTGGAAGTTTTGTCGTCTGAGCATCACAGCAAAAAGTAGTTTTTCGGGACAGACTAACTTACACCGCTTTTGGCGTTTTGGATATCGTTTTTCCTAAATCTTAGATATTTGTTTTGAGTTCTGGAATTCTGACGCCAGAATCTCTTTTAGAATTCCACGGTGATCGTGCTGCAAAAATCGGAATCGCGAAATTTTCATTTTCCCGCGATTTCGCCTGCCTATAAATAGCTCAAAAAGCAAAAATTCCTTCATTTTCTTCCTATTGTGGCTGAATTTCGTGGAGAGCAAGGGGGGAGGAGATTTTCGCGAAAACTTGACCAATCTTCGCGCAGTTCGTCCCTACTTCTAGGTATCGAGGTAACTAACACGATTCCTACCTCTGATTGTTGTTTCTGTTGCGTTTCTAAAGTCGTTTCTGTGCTCACAGTTTTGAGCTTTTTCTAAAATGGTTCGATTTCTTCGATTTCTTGGTTGGGTTATGTTCCTTACGTTCCCCTGAGTCTAAAACCTCTGTCAGTAAACGCTGATTGTGATCCAGTTGTCCAGGATCTGAAAAACTGTTTCAAAACCATTTTTGTCTCACATTTCGAAACTTTATTGTCGAAAAGACTTAATCTGACTTCGTGCCTTTAGGATTTGTTGTCACGGATGTCATGAGGATCATTGCTGTCAAATTTGCTTTCAGAACTGATAACTTTGAAGTTTTGAGCCTTTATTTTGGACCAAAATGCCCCTGGATAGTTGTATTTCGGCCCGATTGTCCGAAAATTGTTCCGACAGTTTCTTTGCCTTAGTTTTACCCTAAAACTACCTTGTGAATTGATTTGATCGAAGAAAAAGAGCCGAAGCCCTTTTCTCCTTATGGCCGTGGGCTATTTCCTAAGGGGGGGGGGGAGTTTTTCGTTTTCGAAAACTTGTCCTTTCGTACCCGATTGTCGTATTCTGAAGCTTTAATGCTTTGTCTATCGTTTATGTATTGTTTTGCGATCGAACTAATCGATTTTGTTTGGTTTCTGCTTTGTTTTCCTCCGAGGTTCAGTTGAAGGAACTTTGGAATACTCAGAGCAATTGTTTGAGGAGAACTTTGTTTGCGAAGCTGGAACAGCTCGAGGTTAGGGCAACTTGCTATATTTAGCTATGATTGCATGATAGGCGTCGATAAATTCGACTTATGCTTTATCTGATGTTGTTTATGATGATGATTTATTGTTATGATTGTTTTCATAACTTATGATATTGATGATGTGTTGAATTGAGCGTTTTGACGCAACTTCGGAGTGGAGGTTCATTGACCTGGTGATCTTTGACATTTCGGGTTGGATGAACAACCCTAGGCAAGTCCGAATGTGGGGTTTGAGACTTAGCCATTTGTTGGGATTCGTTGGAATTCCTAGACTTTCCCCGGGAAATGTATTTTGGGTGGTTGATTTTTGGAAACTTAGAATGATAGAGCTTTCGAAAAATAAAGACTTGGGAAACTTAGACTTTGAGAAATAAACTCATAATTTGACTAATTTGAATTGAAATCATTTTTATTAACGTTTAAGCATAGGAGAACTGAAGGGGAAAAATATTTACGAAAGGCGGGGAAAAGTCGACCTTTGTTGTGGGTTTGGAGAGTTATCGGAATTGGGAAAGCCACTAAGGTGAGCTATGGTGATGATTGAAAGTCACCGAGTACGTTAGTACTCTTGGGGAGTGTTGTGGAGCCGTGTTGTATTGACCGACACCTAGTGATCTTGTTGTTTGGGCTGTGTTGTATTGACCGACACTAGACCCTCGTGTAATCTTGTTGGTGGAGTTGTGTTGTATAGACCGACACTAACTCTTGGGTTGTTTTGAGTTTGGGTCGGAGCAGTTTTTGACCATCGAGATTTGATGAGTCAGATGACTCAAGAAGTCATCAAGGGTGATCGCACTCCTTTCATAATTAATTGTCTTTTGTCGCCGAATCGACATATACCTTCGGGTACAGTATATCTATATACCTTCGGGTACAGTATATACCTTCGGGTACAGTATATCTATATACCTTTGGGTACAGTATATACCTTCGGGTACAGTATATCTATATACCTTCCGGTACAGTATATACCTTCGGGTACAGTATATCTATATACCTTCGGGTACAGTATATACCTTTGGGTACAGTATATCTATATACCTTCGGGTACAGTATATCTATATACCTTCGGGTACAGTATATACCTTCGGGTACAGTATATCTATATACCTTCGGGTACAGTATATCTATATACTTTCGGGTACAGTATATCTATATACCTTCGGGTACAGTATATACCTTCGGGTACAGCATGCCTTCGGGTAACTCGGGCATTCGTTGGAGGGAAAAGTCGACCCGCAGGGTTAGGACTGATCCGACTATGTCAAGGTTGTAAGTGACACCCGAGGGTTATGGTCGGCACAATGCTAGTGCTAGGACCGACTCGATCGTGCCCAACCTATTTCTTCCGGAACCTTCTTAATTGACGTTGCATTGACATATCATGCACTCTAACTATATCTGTTGAGATGTTGATGATTTGATGTTGATAAACATCGTTATGTGTTTTGATGATTGAATTGTATTAGGAGTTGATACAATACATAACTTATATGTATATATACAACATATATATATACCCCCTTTATCGCATGTTGATTGTATATCTATTGTATTCTGTAAGTTGACCCTAGCACCTTGGCTTTGTTTGTATGTTTGTGTTTGGGCGGTCGGCCTGCTGCCAGGCGTCTGTCAGCCGGTTCGTGATGATTCGTTGTGCGGGAAAGACCCGGAGCGAAATGTCTATTACTGAAGCTTTCGACGAGGACCCGGACTTCATGGCTGATCGAGGGAGAGTCGATAATAGTTGTGTGGGATATGGGTGGTTAGAGTCTTTTGAGTTGGTTGTCACTGTCATAGCTCTGATTCGTCTTACTTTTGGGACCGGGTAGGTTCCCGATATATGGCTTTTTGTGTGGTTCTCTTGCTGAGGATCACAGAGAGTCTGTCGGACTATAGGGGTCTTGGGTTGAGGCCATTTTGAGGCCGACTTTCTCTTGGATAGTGGTATATTTGATGCTTTTGCGTACAGTTCTGGTTTGTATATATTCGCCTACGGGCACGCTACCTTGGAGTCACTGCGTGTGCGCGTGACGGGATAGTGCAGCAGAGGCTGTACCTTTGTATATGTTGTTTATCGGTTAGTTTAGTTGTTGGGCTTTGTCTTTATTTCTTTATTGCTTTTATTAAAAGGAAACAATCAAAAAAAAAAAATTACCTGTTTTCCGCGTAAAGTTTATTTTTGGTTATTAAAGTGACACCTGGAAATCGGGGTGTTACATTGTGGTATCAGAGCTTAGTCGAGTCTTTTGGGAGTCTTTGGGGAATAGGTCTTCTGTGCTAGGTTGTGTGACTCTGCAAAGAGTGAAAATTGATTGTCTGCAGAGCGATTTTCGCTCTAATTGCTTGCGTTACTACTCAATCGGATTGAGTGGTTTGTCTAGTGCTACCGTATGGTTAGTACTAATCGGACGTTCGATGGGATATAGGATGGTGGATCTTAACCGGATGGCGGAGGCTACACGTGAGCATCATCAACGACTGATGGCGACAACAATGTATCAACAAAGAGGAATGAACCGAACTGGAGCTGGGGGACCAATGAGGTCAGGTTCCCAAGGCTACAACGGAAGGAAGAGCTACCATAAGTGGGGACCATATCAGCGTTCCGAGGGAAGAAATCTTATCTCAAGAGAGTACAAACCGACGACTGCTGATACTGGGGGGGAAGCCAGTTGGTGACAAAGGAGTGACATGTTTTCGTTGCAGAAAGTTTGGGCATTTTGCTAACAAATGCTCAGTGATTGGACGGAGATGCTTCAAGTGTAACCGAGAGGGGCATCTAGCTGTGAACTGCAAGACCAAAGAAAGTCTATGCTTCAATTGCAACCAACCGGGACATTTCTCCCAAGATTGCAAGGCACTCAGGAGCGAATCATCAGGGAATTTGGGAAAGGAAAACAACTTGCTCCAGAGGAAAGGATTCATGCCAAGGAGGGCAAGAGCTGAGGAGTTGAACGAGGAAGAACGTGGGAACGATGTAGGACCTTATTCGAGGTTGCTCGTGATTTAACTATAGAAGTTACACGAGGTTGGGAATAGCACACTAAGTCTAGAAAGTAGTCTTCCACCGATGCGTTTATGAGGAAGCTAGTAGTTGAAGAACGAATCTTAGGGAGATTCCGTATGGGTAGTATACGTGTTATGTTGAGGGTGTGTAGTTCCGTAGCGGGATCCTTAAAGGATTTAGTATCAGGATATTTGTGACTACTGGAGGATAGGAACTCATTGACTGTTCCAGTGGGTTTTTCTAAATTTCCACCTTCGATGTATTAGGCCTGATCAACCTAATATTGAGGGGGTGATATTCGGAATCACAGCTGGTTATGGACTTTGATAGAAGGATGTGTAAGATGAATTTGAATTGATTGAGGATTAGTCGGATTTGGGAGGAAAGTTCGTGTTAAGCACTTGATTGTGAAAGATTAAGATTTAAATCTTTGGAATTCGATGAGTGTCGTATAGACATTGATTGGTTAGTTCGTGTGATTACTCCAAGTAGAGGTAGACTAAGTCAAGAGGTTTAATGCCGGAAAAGTATTAAGTAGTTTCTCGGAAGTTATGAAGTCACAGGTTATGTGATTACTGAGTGGAATTGTTAGAGACTAAATAAGTTGAATGTAATCAGGTTTTAGATGATAGCTTGATGGTAGCGAGATTGAGAAGAATTAACTCTGAACTAGATTGTTATAGTCGAGTTCGAGGAATAAGTTTTGCTAAGCGTTGGATTAATATGTGGAGACATTATAGTCTTAAGAGATGAATTTTCGCTTGAAAAGTGTTGAATTAATGATTAAGTTGGAGAAAGAAAGTTTTAGCATAAGTTGAATACTTGAGGTTGTTGATATGGATTCCAAAGAAATATGCTAAGATTACTAAGTGAGATTTACTAAGTTGGATTGAAATCTTAGGGTTAAGATTGAATCTTGAGAGTCGAGAATCGCGTACGAATAGGAGATCTTATGGTTGTAGGTGTGACAATAGGAGTTGAATCTTAGAAGATTGAAGACCTGAAGGTGAGCTTCGGGTTAAGACCATTGAGGTATAATATAAGAGAGATCTTGAAGTAAAGGAATTCTGGGTTGTGTGGAGTGTTAAGGTTGGTGATCGATTGATGTTGATTATGAGGTTGCGGACATAATGACCATGTGACAAGATTTGAATGATGTTAGCATAATAAGTTGTGAATGTGAAAGCATGACGCCACTGGTCAGGTCGTTTGGGTAAGTGAAGGAGTTATAGTTTTTAAGAAACGGATATTCATTTAAGAAGTATTGAAGGATTAAAGGTCACTAGAGGACCAAACTTGGTGAAGGTTTAGGTTTTAAATCTATGAATGTCTGTCTAAGGTGTGTAAGACTCGAAGGTTGTCAAATTTGATTGAGAGATTAAGAAGTTGATTGACGAGATGGTGATTGAGTCACAAAAAGGAAGGTGTTAGTATTAAGATGAATACCTGAGGTTGTTATATTTTGACGAGTTTCGTAGAGTATAAGAGTCAATGGGACTTTGTTATGGATTTTGATGATGCATATTACGGGTAACAAGTGAATTTTACTAAAGTTGAATGAGAATCCTAGGGCTAAGGTTGACCTAGTGAGCTGAGATTCATGTACACATAAGAGATTTAGTGGTGTTAGCGGCTACGATAACAGTTAAATCTCAGAATGTTGAAGGATCGGATGATAAAATGGCTAGTTAAGTCCCTTGAGGTATAGTTATGATTTAATCTTCTAGAGGATAAGTCTCGATTTGTGCGAAGTGTTAGGGATTTCAGTAAGTGTAAATAGGTTTGAGTGAGGGAAGTTTTGAGGAAGAAGACGATAATAATGGATTGTTAGGTATTAAGAGGAGGATTATCTTATAAGTTGTTGATAAATTGATGTTGAAGGGGATAAGATTAGTGAAGGACAAGAAATAAGGACATAAGTCGAGCTTTAATTCGAATAGTGACTAAGTAGAAGTGTGATTTCTTGGTGTGTGTAAAGATAGTTACGAAGTTAGAGGTGTTTTAATGGACTAGCGGTTTCCAAGGGGGAGGATTCGTCTAGGAGTTATCGAACGAACAAGTGGAGTTTTGGACTGTAGATGAAGATCACGAGGACAAGTTGAGTATCTACTTTGAGATGACAGAGAGGCACCGAGTTTAAGAAGGATTTCGGATGACCGACAGTAAAAAAAAAAACAAGTGGCTAAGATTGAGCGACTGCACGGAGTGCCAACCGGTATCATTTCAAGCAGAGATCCGACGCAAGTGATCGAGCCAGACGACATGAAGTTGAATGATGGTTTGTCTTTTGAGACACCGACAGTTAGCAGTGGGGATAGAAGAGTGAAACAGTTAAGGGGAAAACAGCTTGCTTAAGTAAAGGTTATGAGGAACAATGACACGGGCAATGCTACATGGGAATTGGAAGACCAGATCAAGGAACTGTATTCCGGAATTTTCTCAGAACTCTGAGTTTCGAGGACGAAACTTTCTTTTTGGAGGGGAGTATTGTAAGACCCGGATTTTCGGAACAAGTTAATTTCCGACTCACGCGTGGAATCAGTGTAAGTGTGACAGGAGTTTGATATTTGAGAAAGATTAATGAAGAAGAAAGTTCAGGAATTGCTCGAGGAATGTGGCGTTGTTTCTTTCGGAGCTAGTGCGAGTCGTCTGCACACCTGCCTTATGGCGAGCATGTCCAGAATAGGCTAATTTCGCTTTTAAAGCAATGTTTAGGCGATATTTCGAATTCTTGGAAAATTTAAAGATTCTCTTTATTTTTCCTTCGACCAGCATTTCATTTCGGAACTCTGGACTGTACGCACGATAGTATTTACTTTTCGGATGTCCGCCGACGCTAATTTCTTTGTTTCGAAACCTTAGTTTTGAGCGAAGGATGAAGACTTTTTCTATTCGGGACTTCTAACGAAGATTCCGTCCGCGTTGCCAGACTTGTTTCGACATTTCCAATCTTTCTTCTGTTGGAAGTTTTGTCGTCTGAGCATCACAGCAAAAAGTAGTTTTTCGGGACAGACTAACTTACACCGCTTTTGGCGTTTTGGATATCGTTTTTCCTAAATCTTAGATATTTGTTTTGAGTTCTGGAATTCTGACGCCAGAATCTCTTTTAGAATTCCACGGTGATCGTGCTGCAAAAATCGGAATCGCGAAATTTTCATTTTCCCGCGATTTCGCCTGCCTATAAATAGCTCAAAAAGCAAAAATTCCTTCATTTTCTTCCTATTGTGGCTGAATTTCGTGGAGAGCAAGGGGGGAGGAGATTTTCGCGAAAACTTGACCAATCTTCGCGCAGTTCGTCCCTACTTCTAGGTATCGAGGTAACTAACACGATTCCTACCTCTGATTGTTGTTTCTGTTGCGTTTCTAAAGTCGTTTCTGTGCTCACAGTTTTGAGCTTTTTCTAAAATGGTTCGATTTCTTCGATTTCTTGGTTGGGTTATGTTCCTTACGTTCCCCTGAGTCTAAAACCTCTGTCAGTAAACGCTGATTGTGATCCAGTTGTCCAGGATCTGAAAAACTGTTTCAAAACCCTTTTTGTCTCACATTTCGAAACTTTATTGTCGAAAAGACTTAATCTGACTTCGTGCCTTTAGGATTTGTTGTCACGGATGTCATGAGGATCATTGCTGTCAAATTTGCTTTCAGAACTGATAACTTTGAAGTTTTGAGCCTTTATTTTGGACCAAAATGCCCCTGGATAGTTGTATTTCGGCCCGATTGTCCGAAAATTGTTCCGACAGTTTCTTTGCCTTAGTTTTACCCTAAAACTACCTTGTGAATTGATTTGATCGAAGAAAAAGAGCCGAAGCCCTTTTCTCCTTATGGCCGTGGGCTATTTCCTAGGGGGGGGGGGTTTTCGTTTTCGAAAACTTGTCCTTTCGTACCCGATTGTCGTATTCTGAAGCTTTAATGCTTTGTCTATCGTTTATGTATTGTTTTGCGATCGAACTAATCGATTTTGTTTGGTTTCTGCTTTGTTTTCCTCCGAGGTTCAGTTGAAGGAACTTTGTGAAGGTATGAAAAACGGTAGAAAGGGGGGGTTTGAATAACGTTTTCAGAACAAAACTTCCACCTTAAAGATTTTGACAAATCTTTTGAGAACTTAAGTGCTAAAGATAAAAGATAGAAAAGCACACAAGGATTTTATCCTGGTTCACTTGATAAATCACTCAAGCTACTCCAGTCCACCCGTTAAGGTGATTTCTTCCTTCTTAGAATGAAGGCAATCCACTAATCAGGTAAGAGTTACAACTGCACTTGAAACCTACAAGTGACTAACAATTACACTGACTTAGCTCACACTAAGATTCACTCTCTCAGTCTTCTCTAGGATCCGATCAACCTTGATCTCCTAAAGGCAAACTATACAACTGTATATGAAGTTCTTGTTTACAAAGAAAGTGCTTCTAAAAAGCTTATAGTAAACACAATGAATTTCAAGATGAAAGAAAGCTTAGAATATTTTGAATATATCTTGCGCGTGTGTATTGCTTCTACTTAGTTTCTTTTCCACTTC